>NC_136520.1:41816970-41884470 GCF_053919585.1 Euprymna scolopes
GTTCATATCCATCAGTAGAGGCTGAGATGATAACGAATACAGCTGGAGCACTATATGTTTTGGGTTCGATCCTAAATGATGATTGACCAAATAAACGTTTCTTTCTTCATAAATCTTAAAAATCGATATTATATATTGAATACGATAACATAACAAACAGAATATTGGTTTCACAATAATAACTATGAAACCTGGGCGAATTAAAATAGCATATTTAATCGTATATAAAAACTGGGCAACTCCGGGAGACAACTATTCCGTATTGGATACAATAGTCAATAAATAATTAGCCTTATAAATTAATTAATACGACTAAATCTGACTAAATTCAAATACATTATTTTATTGTATTATCAGACCACAGAATAGAATAGAAGATTTCCTAACTATCTGATCGAATTTAAAACAATATATTTAAAAAAAATATTCCAAAAAAGCCAGTCCTCAGACAACTAAATACATTTGGAATATATATTTTTTAAATACCTTAAAATGAATACATACATTGAAATTATATATTTTTACTATCAAAGAGCATATATATATTTATGTATATATATATATCTATATATATATATATATGTGCATATATATATATATATACACCTACATATATATATACACGTTTTGATAGTAAAATATATACAATTTCAATGTATAGATTCAATATAATAATTTTTTTTGTAAAAATTTCCCCCTTTTAATTAAACTCAATAAAAATAGATCTGCATTATCAGAAGAAATATATCGGTAGTAATCATCCTATAATCACAAGAATAACAACCTTAATATTTCATATATATATATATATATATATATATATATATATATATATATATATATATATACTAGAATGGGTGTCCGGCGTTGCCCGGGTGTTTGAGCAAAAAAAAAGTGGTAGTAGAAAGGCAGGCTCGAACCCGTACCACGAAGGAGGAAAAGAACGGGGGATAACGTGACATCTTTGCTGTTACGATCACCGCCAAACCGGAAGTGACGTTGGTTTAAATTAAGGCTAAACAATCAAAAAGAGGGGATGACTTTAGAAAATATCGCTGAGAAAAGCAACCCATATCTGTAGAAAAGTGGTCAGTTGAGGGTTAAGAAATTAATATTTTTAGCCAATTTTCGGTATTTGTCGTTTTAAAAAGTCGAACTCCAAAACGATACTGATATTGCGAGAATCCGTCGCCTCTGTCGAAAGTTTAAGGCAGACCTAACACATACATACATACATACATTTATATATTGGTAGCTCAAATTTTCGACCTAAACCGATTAAAAGGCTTACCTATCTCTGAATACTCTTTATGTAAAATTTAAAAATTTGATACCAAAAATTGGCTGAGTAATTTGGTAGAGACCGCAGAGGTCAAATGTATTTAAACTTTGGCCCCTGTTATGACCCTTTAACGTTTATTGTTTTGGGCTCAATTAGATTATAAAGTTAGATAAAATTTCAATTTATTATGCCAAAAATTGGCGGAGGAGTTTGGTAGGGTTCTCAAAGGTCAAATAGTTGGACTCTGACCTTTTAACAGCCAATTATCTGGACGAAAATGGATTACAAAAAGTCTCAATACCCCCTATGTCAAATATCGAGTGTGTAGACTGAAAATTGAGTTATTGTGTAGGGAAATATACACAAATTGGCACACAGACAGACAGACCGACAGACACGTTTATGGATAATATATATATATATATATATATATATATATATATATATATATATATATATATATATATATATATACCTTTACTTTCTTCAGCTATAATCGGTACCGAAACCAAACTTATGAACAATTCTTGAAGCTATTAGCTAAAATCGAAACTTAAATCAACGAGTGTGTCTTTTGCAGTACTCTTTCTGTGTCTAATCCTCTCACCCTGTTGCAAGGTGCGCAATTGACTGTGAGGTCTTACCACAAATCCGGTATTCTGAAACAACTTCTTCTCGTGGAACCACTTTTTTGAACAGTCGTATTCCTAATGCCTGCTTTTGTGCTGCACAAACAAAAGCTTTAGTACTCTTAGCAAGATACCCAGCTTTAAGCTATTGTCATGATCTTTCATCAGTCATATATCCTGGAAGAACTTTCCGTGTATTTTCGTCCTAGTTAATTCTTCTGCCCTTTCTCTCTCTATACGTTTCACATACTCAGCCTTGGTCTCACATGCCTCCACTTCATTAACCACAACCTTGAGCATCCGCTCCTCACTTCTAACCACATGCTCCCTCAACGACATCTCCGCAGTTCTAACACAATCTTTTACATTTTTCAATCCTCCCCCACCATCTTTCCTCTTTTGATTCAGCCTCGCTACGCTACTTCAGATGTTGAATATACCAAACATTGCTAAAACTTTTCTTGTTTTTTTATCCATGGCATGCAACTCCTTGTCAAGCCATTCTAAAATTCCTGCACTGTATCTCAAAACACTGACTGCCCATTCATTCACCGCTGTCATTAGGTTTCTTCCATACAATTTCGACTTCGCAATTAATTTCACTCTTCTAAGATACTCCTTCCTGACTTTCTTTTTCATCACTCTTTTCAGGATGCCTGCACCCTCCAGCACTCTAACATACTTATACCCGGTATCTTCTATTTCTTTCATGGTTTTTCCATCTGGCAGCACTATTCCGTTCGAATAAACTTTTACTCCCCTTTTTATAACCAGCATTGCACATTTACTAATCCCAAGCTCTATCCCGATGTTTTCTGAGTATGTCCCCCCGAGCTTCTCATTTCTACCCAATATCTTCAAATCATTTATAAAGAGTAGATGGTCAGGCGTCTGCCGCCAGATCCAAAGTTATACCCCAGCTTCTCTCTCTTCAAGAGGATGCTCAGTGGCATCATCATTATTACAAAAAGAAGTGGGGAAACGAATCTCCTAGGAATATTCCACGTTTAATGCCAACCTTTACAGCACCTCTCTGTTTGCTATCAGCACCGTTTTCCATTGAGCTACACGTGTCTCCAAAAATCCTATCATATTCCTAGTAACCTTCATCATTGATAGTATTTCACGGATTAATGTCGTAAGCCTTTCTGTAATGCTACACTCAGATTCCTCTTCTTTCTCTTTGCATCCTGCATTACTGCCGCATTAATCATTAGTTGCTCCTTGGTACCCGTCGAGCCTTTCCGACATCCTTTCTGTTCATCGGGGAAAACACCATTACTCACTAGATGTTCATAATTTTTTTCTGCAAAGCTTCCGGTTAACAGCTTCCAAATTAATGGTAGGCATGTAATTCGTCTATAATTACTGGCAGCTGTTCCCTTTGCAGGACCCTTCCAAATATACGCCATCCTTCCCTTAAAAAGCCAACCAGGAACCTCTTCTGACTCTGCGATCCTTTGCAGTGCAGCAGCTATAGGTGAATAAAGGCACATTGGAATTGTTTGAACCAGAATCCCGTCATTCCATCTGGACCAGGTGCCTTCGTATGCATGCCTTTACTTTATCTCAGCGTTCTCTGCATTCCTGATAGCCTTGCTCTGACCTCTCCCAATCAGCTAGCCTTCTCATTATGTCGCCCTTCGACAGACCAAATCCCACTCCAATACTTCCTGGCATCATCTGCATTTGGAGTGTTGTTATTTCCAGCCTGTTTACTACCATTTGATTCTTTATACGTCTAAGACTGATTGTTCCGAAAATGGTTCTTCCGCCGAAACGCAACGCTTTTTCCAACAAAGTTCCTAATTTTCATACCACCAGTGCGGACCTTCTCTTTCAACATTGTAATAATTGTTATCGTTCTCTTTTCCAGCAATCTATACCTCTTTTCAAGCTCGTTCTTAGCGTTCTGTCCTAGTTTAACTCTTTTTCTTATATCTTCGATTCTAACATGTGTTTCCGCCATCTTTTAGTACTTTCCGCAAGCCACCTCTGCCACCTTCTATCCTTCATTTCCATCTTTTTCTTCTGTAATAAGCCAAGATGATTCGCTACAACGTATGACGCTGCATACAGAAACCTGTTAAGTTCGATAATCGGTATGTTCTTTCTTATGGTGTTGTGAATTATACCTTGAACTATTTTTACCTCGCGTTTCACCTTCCGCTTATAACTACTGGTTATGTTTTGATCTCGTCTCCAAAAAAAAAGAAAAAAAAACTCTTTTAACTTCTGAGGTACTTCTTTTTTTACAAAAATCAAAGCTCGAACTACATTACCACGTCTACATACATCTGCGCCTTCCACTGGTTTTGGTTTAACACCTTCAAACTCTTTTCACACCTTCGATGCTTTCATCAGATCTAGTTTCGTCAATTTAAGTTTAGTTATTCATTTCATTCCTAACCATCCGTTCAATCACTGTTCCTTCCTAACAATCCCTTGCAATCACTGAAAGTAGGTTATTATTTTTAATCTGTTTTAACTAAGATATAAACTTGCCACACTCCTAGATCCTTCTCCGCTAGATTACCACTCTTCCTTCACTTTCCGGATACAAAAGCAGATGCCACATACAAAGGTATGATGCCTAAACCTTCGACCCCAGTCTAATCTAACTACACGACGTCATTTCATACACACGTATTCTTTATAATTTGATCCTGCATTGTACCCTAGGACAGGCATCATACCTATTGCCTAGATCTATAGACGAAGTCGTTCGTATTTCCCCTTTCTCCCTGACAAGTCCTTCCACTCGTCTAGAAAAGTCGAATAAATATATAGTAATTACAATTATTTAGCCCTGACAAAAGAAAATGTTCAGGTGGAAACCAAGTAAAAAAAAAAAAAATACCGTTTGAAATTATAAAAAGTTCGCTACTTATGTATTTTTGTAACCGTGCTGAAATAATAACGTTGTTATTTCGAAAGTCATTCTTTACATGGGGGAGGGAAGTGTGATTTGTAAATATTCTGTGCTTTCGCCTAACAATTAAATAAAAAAAATTGCTTATACACGTATCGAATGACGTTAAAGTTAAAATGCTTATACACGTATCGAATGACGTCAAGTTAAAATTATAGTTTTACAATATCATTTTTTAAATTTAATTATTAGGTGAAGTACAGAATAGTTACAAGACAAACTCCTTTGTTACATGATAAGGGCTGTCCCCTGTTCATGTAAGTATAAAAATAGAGAGATTAGTTACAATGGAAATAAGAGAAAGCAGAAATCGAACCCTGGACATAAGTTTTAAAGAACAATAGGTTTAAATGGAATGTCCAGTAAATTGTTAATTCGGATGAAATAAATAATAAATAAACTATTCAATTGTTAAAAGAATGTGGATAATAAAATATGGTTAAATAAATTAGATATGTAGGTTAAATTCCTTTGTGGAAACAACACAAGAAAAATAGGTTATTGGGAAATCAATGTCGAAAACGTGCAAAGTCGCGCATGTTGAGACACGTGAATTTTCCTCACGTGGCCGGGATGCATGGATTTCTCAATATAGCAAGTGGGAGTTAGTTGGTCAAAAAAGAGAGTCAGAGACAGTCAGAGAGACAGTCAGAGAGACAGTCAGGGGAGACAGACAGGCGGACGTCTGAAGCGAGACGTCACTTCAGAAACTAAGATGTGAAACTTTAAGTTCTTAATGAGGAAATCCCGACCGGTCGTATTAAATAAATCCATCATGTGTTTTGGATAAAGCTCATCTTTGTGTTTGTGATTTCTACAAAAAGGTAAATTGTATTGTTATTATATGTCTGTGTTATAAAATGTCATTACAACAACATCTCTCTCTCTAAGATACAACATCATATGTAATAAGACAAGAACTCTCACTAAGACTCATATCATTACTAATAAGAACTCACGTAACATACGCGCACAAGTGGTATAGTCTAATACTAATAATAATAACTATATAACAACACTCAATTTGGTGTTCGTGAACCTTTTGCATCAGCGATGCAGAAACCGAACCTGGGGTCGATACCACGAAGACAAAGAAAAAAAAAAAAACACAACGTTTTAAAGGGGTCCAACATAATTTTAAAAAATAAATAAATAATACCACGGAAAAAGAAAAATTACACGATCACAGAATTCGAAAAAGAAAAAGAAACACAACGTTTTAAAGGGGTCCAACATAATTTTAAAAAAATAAAGAAATAATACCACGGAAAAAAAATTTACACGATCACAGGAATGCGAAAAAAAAAAATGAACACACACGCACACAGAGAACAAAAGATACAAGAAATATTAAAAAAAGAAAAAGAAGAAAAGGCCGATATGCCGTAAAAAAAAAGATATTCGTAGTAATGGAAAAAAATAGTAAACAAGTCACCATGCGTAATTCATTGATAAATGAATTGGTCTGTTAAAAAAAACACACACACATACACGCGAAGGCAGAGACTGTGTCACCCATTATTATTGTTTTGAAATTTGTAGAAGTGTCATTAGAAAATGTGTGTCAATATGAAATCGTTTGGACGAATTGTTGAATTTAATCTGTCAAAACAGGAATTTTTCAAAGGTCGCATGAACTTTCTGAGACAGGTGTAAATTGTTGGAAATGCATTTTGAGTTCATAGTGAACTTTTCGGCTTTTTTGTGTTCATTTATTTTGTGTTTGAAAAAAAAAAGAGGGACAATTGTTTTGGACAGACTGTTGAATTGTTGTTTGTTACAGATGATTTTTTTTTGTTGTTAAAAAAAATGTTATAACTGTTGCAAAATGTTTAAATTTATTAAGGTATTTTTTTTTGAACATGTTTTTATGATGTTGAACAAATATTGTAAATTGTCTTATGTATGTAATGTTATGATTTTCACAGCAAGAATTCAAAGTTATCCGTAAATATACATTAGATTAAAATGATCTAGTAGAAAATAAGTTAAGACGTATGGTTGGCTTACAGATTCAGTAAGAATTTAAGAAGGGGGACAAGAATTAAAATTACGTAAACGGGTATTTGGAGTTTTTAGATGTGATAAGCCGTAAGAAAGGTGTTTTGTTTTAGCATTTGGTTTTGTTGTTTTTTTTTTAGAGATCCTAAAAATTTTTCTCCAAGAAAAGTTACTTGGTAGGGATTGATAAGCACAAGAAGTGCCCCTATACGAAAAATTTGGGAACCTGGTTAATTAAGTGCTTAAAATAAGCTGGTTGCACGTTAACGACTCCAAGCAAAGTAGTAAGTCTTGGCTTAATTAATAAACAGGCGTTGTCAAGAATACGAAAATTCTTAAGGGGACCAGTAAACCGATGAGAGGTAGTCCCGAGGCAATCACATATAGCTTAATGAAGTAAGAGACAAGCAAAAATATGCCGTAGATTACGTAAGAAAGATATAACCTTGAATTTTTTTTAGAGACGCATGAATGTGGGATATATCTGCTGGATCTTGGAAGCCCTGGTGAGAGAAAAGAATAATCACAAAAAAAATCGGGCAATTAGATAGAATTTAGGCGCAATTAAGGTGTTGGGCGCGAAACGTGTTAGTTAGTTAGGGGTGATATTTCTAAATCCTCGTCGAAGTTTCAAAAATCCAAGCAAGGAAATCCGAGTGAATCCGTATGAGAGAAAAAAGGTATATCTTAAACTTCTGAAGCCAACCACAAAGATTTAAGTATATGAGCTTTGGTATGTCCCGTATGAGATAGTTATAGAATAAAAAAAACAAAGCCATACTTGATAAGACTAACCATGCGGAAAGAGAGATCAGAACACTTTTGAGACGAAGGAAGTCGTCCATTTCGAGAAAGGTGAAAACCTCTAGTCTGCGGCATATGGGTGGCTGGAAAATAGCTGATGTGTATCATAGGTAAATATCCTACACCCAAAAAGTAAATGCCACAAAGATCAGAAAGGTCCTGATCTTATAAAAAAATAAATAATTGTGAAGTCGGCTGTGAAGGGCTGACTGAAAGAGATTTTTTTTGTGTTTTTTTAGCCTGATCTTTCTAGCCGTGTGGTTG
Source organism: Euprymna scolopes (assembly GCF_053919585.1). Classification (NCBI taxonomy): domain Eukaryota; kingdom Metazoa; phylum Mollusca; class Cephalopoda; order Sepiida; family Sepiolidae; genus Euprymna; species Euprymna scolopes. The sequence goes on from NC_136520.1 coordinate 41,824,883, forward strand.
TGTAGATGTAGATGTAAAAAAAAAAAATGTACTAAAGTTAAAAATGCATACATTTTTTTTGTGAAATATGGAAGGGAGGGATGTTACATGATAAGGGCTGTCCCCTGTTCATGTAAGTATAAAAATAGAGAGATTAGTTAAAATGGAAATAAGAGAAAGCAGAAATCGAACCCTGGACATAAGTTTTAAAGAACAATAGGTTTAAATGGAATGTCCAGTAAATTGTTAATTCGGATGAAATAAATAATAAATAAACTATTCAATTGTTAAAAGAATGTGGATAATAAAATATGGTTAAATAAATTAGATATGTAGGTTAAATTCCTTTGTGGAAACAACACAAGAAAAATAGGTTATTGGGAAATCAATGTCGAAAACGTGCAAAGTCGCGCATGTTGAGACACGTGAATTTTCCTCACGTGGCAGGGATGCATGGATTTCTCAATATAGCAAGTGGGAGTTAGTTGGTCAAAAAAGAGAGTCAGAGACAGTCAGAGCGACAGTCAGAGAGACAGTCAGGGGAGACAGACAGGCGGACGTCTGAAGCGAGACGTCATTTCAGAAACTAAGATGTGAAACTTTGAGTTCTTAATGAGGAAATCCCGACCGGTCGTATTAAATAAATCCATCATGTGTTTTGGATAAAGCTCATCTTTGTGTTTGTGATTTCTACAAAAAGGTAAATTGTATTGTTATTATATGTCTATGTTATAAAATGTCATTACAACAACATCTCTCTCTCTCTCTAAGATACAACATCATATGTAATAAGACAAGAACTCTCACTAAGACTCATATCATTACTAATAAGAACTCACGTAACATACGCGCACAAGTGGTATAGTCTAATACTAATAATAATAACTATATAACACTCTCCCCACGTTAAGAATGACTTTCTAAGTAATAACGTTATCATTTCAGCACGGTTCAATCAGTGCAAAAGTACGAACAAAAAAGATATCGTAAAATTTTAATTGAACCTGAAAAACTATTTACAATAGCGCAGTATCAAAAATACATGAGCACCAAAGTTCTATTTATATTGTTTAAAATTAGAAATAAAAAAATACAAAAATCTTGTTTTTATTGTTTAAAGTAAAAAAATAAACATATTTATATTGTTTAATATTAGAAATAGCTCTATTTTTCTTATTTAAACTTTTAAAAATAGTTCTTTTTAAACTAATATAGCTTAGCATTAAAAAGTCTTCTGTATATATTATTTAGAATAACTAAAACGTGTTTATTCTTTCTTTTAAAAAGTTGTTGTCATATTGTTTTTATATTGTAAAAATAACTTCCGAAATACCTATCTCGTTCTTTATATATGGTTGAATTGTTGGCATAGTTACATAACGGTGATTAGGGAGTTTGTTTCCTTTTATGTGAAAGAGTGTTCGAGGTTATTTTTCCACGTAAACTTCGGTCTTACCTTTATTTTTTAATTGTCGAAATGAAAAGAAAACCTTCATCTGATTTCGAGGTGTTTTCTTTTTTGGTTTTATTTTCATTTTTTGTATATTTTTTCTTGCGACCAAGTATTGCAGTAATTAATGAAAGAAATAATAATGATAAACACACGGAAGAAGTTTTGTTTCTTTTCCTTTTCATTTCCGTAGGATAGGATTCCATGTTTTCGTTCTTAAATACATTTCTACTTTTTTAAGAAACTTGGAGACGAACTATTTTTAGTCGCGGAGGCAGATAAACATAACCACGGCTCCAACGGCTACATCGATGCTTTTTTTTCCACCTGTGGGCAGCAGCAATAACAACAGCAACGAAACAACAAGAAGAAGCGTACGATACTTTTTTGCGAGCTGAAGGACACGCTTCCACCGGACAACGCCGGTTGGCAGATACTATTAGTATAATAATAAGTACGAAATCTGCATGAAACAAAATAAAATATTCGAGCGTATCTTCCGGGCAATGCCAGGCGCCTGCTAATATATATATATATAGTTAAAAAATATTTAATTTTAGAAAGGAAGAACAAGATAAGTGGATAGTTCTTAATCCGCGGAGTTTCGAAGAAAACCTCTCCTTTTCATCAGAGGGCAGGAATTAGCAAAATGCGGGATCGGATTTTGTATGTAAAAATGTTTGACGGAGTGCATGTCTATAGCTCCATTCCCTTTCTTCACCTTCACCATGCGTACCAAATAATCCCTTCCTCGGATTAGTTTAAGCAATTTCAATTCTTGCAATATACATATATATATATATATATATATATATATATATATATACATATATATATATATATATACATATATATATATATATATATATATATATATATATATATATATATATATATATATATATATCCCTTCCTCGGATTTGTTAAATCAATTTCAATTCTTACAATATATATATATATATATATATATATATATATATATATATATATATATATATATATATATATTGTAAGAATTGAAATTGATTTAACTAATCCGAGGAAGGGATAATTTTGTACGCATGGTCAAAGTAAAGAAAGGGAATCGAGCTATAGACATGCACTCCGTCAAACATCTCTTTCCTCTAGAATTCTCTCAACAGCCAGAAGAACCCGACCAACAGACATGGAACCATCAACCTCTCAAGATGTGAGCCTAGACCCACAAAGGAGAGAGAGCCTGCAACAGATTAGAAGATACTAGACCAATGATAGCATGTGATACATGCGATGATTGTTTTTATTTCGACTGTGTGGGCCTAATAGAAGCACCACCAGAAGATAAACAATGGTGCTGTAATAACTGCAGTCCTCGAGATTTAACAAGGGGCAGACCCAGCCTACCAAGGGTCTAAACTGACTGTTTTATTCCCCTTAATCGGGAATCTTTTTTTGTGGGGAATGTGTGTAAGAATTGAAATTCATTTAACTTACCGAGGGTGTCGGAGGGAAGAAAAGACACTGAACTGCTGTTTTGCCGTTACTGAGTAACTGGGTGTCTATTTCCTACTAAGTTAAATAGACATTCATATCTCGCTGGAAATCACGTTGGGATTCTGGCCACTGAGCGTTAGTATGTATAAAAGGAGTTGTCTCACTACGGGTTAGTGATAAGTTAAGAAACTAGTTACCTAGCTTGCTAGACGGTTGGCGTCTCTTAGACTGATTTCCTCGTTACTGTTGTTCGGCAAACGTTACCTGTTAATTGTTACCTTTACAAGGAAAGAAAAGACTGCTTGTAAGCAACGTCACCATTTCGTTGCAAGCCCTTACTACCTTTTTTTACCCCGCTCTTCCTGTTGGTGAAATACTCCCGACAATATATATATATATATATATATATATATATATATATGTATATATATATATATATATATATATATATATATATATATATATATATATAAGTAGCGTTGTTTGTCTGCCAGTTTCCAGACTTTATCTATCGAGAATTGTAAAATGTGGAACAAATTGAACATGGTTTTGATTCCATAGAACTAGCCGCTAAAGGGTCAAATTTCATAAAATTAGAATTTATCAGGCTCGGACTGACATAAAGTGCTTCTCTGTGTATACGCAAATATACAGTTATATGTTAAGGTTAGTATATATTTAAGAGTTTTTTTTCTATTTCTGGCTCAGATGGTAACGAATGAAGCTGGCGAGCTATTGATTTTGGTTTCCATTCTAACTGATAGCACAAAGTCATTATCTTTCTTTTACTTTTCAAATCACTACTATATATTTGGTAGAATCTTGTAATCAATAGAATATTGGTTTTATAATAATAAATATGAAACTTGAATGAATTAAAATATATTTAGAAGTGTTTTACGACGGGACCAAACCGGGTTGTCACTTATATATATTGGGTACAATATAATAACAAGTAAGCTTTATGATAACACATACAAAATAATAATAATACATACTAGATATCATATTTAATACAGGTTCATTTGTCTTTGAAGATCTGGGTTTACAACCGTTTGAAAAAGGTCAGTATGGTGCTTTCTGATAAAAAAAAAATGTAGTTCTCGCCTAGAGACGATATTATAGAAGTTCATAATTAATGTTCATTAAAGGAGAGGTCCTTAATAACAGGTCGGCAATTCAGATCTCAGTGTCCATATAATAATGATTATGCCTAATTATGTAGACTTAAAATAAAAGTCTCAAGGAGACAAATAATAATATCTTAGCCAAATCATTTAGACTTAAAATTGATGTCTCAAAGAGACGAAGGTTGGACGCTCCAAAGACGCATCATGTGCGGTGGGTGAGTTTCATTGATCCTTCTCGTACGGCTGTCTTAGTCGCAACTGAAAAAGAAAGGAACGCGTCCAAAACGCCGGCCAAGGCGAATCGTCCTGAAGCAAATACAATCGACCAATTTGATTGGTCTAAAACAAATACAATGAAAGGCATGATGTAATTGTAAAATTTCTAACAATATTTGATATAATCATTTGAAGGCCCTAGCGGCGATGTTGACTTTTAGTTTCGGGAGAGATAGACTTAAGAAAATATAGGCAGAAAAACAGACACAGATATATATGAGTATTGTCAAAAATATACGTATATATATATATATATATATATATATATATATATATATATATATATATATATATATACTAATAAAAGTACCCGTCGTTGACTGGGTTCAAAAGCAGCCTACAGAAAATCGACTCTGATTTATGAAAGTATGATAGGTTATGAAAAGGAAGGGGTGTAAAGAGATAACTTCGAATTTGCAGGTATCAAAACCAAAGCAAAATATGATGAAAGTAAAAATAAAATAGATAAACCCCATACTTTATTATACCATACCTGTTCACACTGAAACACTTATCACATATTCTGTGGATCTGTATTAAAAAAAAGCCTTGTTAAACTTTGTGACATATTTCCATTCTATGGAGGTCAGGTGCGAACGAACACTCCATAATTTTATTATACCATATTTCTTCAAACTGAAACATAATTATGAAAGTATACTTACGCAGATAGATATGAAAAGTCCTCATTAAAGTTTGTGCCTATTTCCATTCTATGGAGGCCAGGCGCGAACGCAGACCTCACAATTTTATTATACCATCCCTATTTAAGTTAAAACATACTTATCAAAGTATTCTTATGTACATCTATATCAAAAACACTTGTAAACGTTTTTTTTTTTTTTTGTAATTTTAAATTTTTTTATTTCCATAGTTTGTGGACGAGGTGCGAACGAAGACCCCACAATTTTGATGAACCACCGTTCTGCAGGATCCAACATACCCATTCCTGTGTCTCGATACATCTTCTATTATTATATGTAATCAGTTTTTTAAAATAGTTAACCATATAGGAGCCTATTCGTGACCAGACACACACACACGCACACAAACATTCAGCTTTACATTATATATATACATATGTGTATATATATATGTGTGTATATATATATACTGATTTTTATAGTATTTATTTTTTATTATATAAACATTTTACATTTTATAATTACAGAATCATTATTGTAGAGATGCATCAATCGAAACCTGGAACTATTTCCATATTTCATCTTTCTTCATCTCTCTTCACTTTCTCTCTTCCACTTTCTGTATCCATCTGTCTCCTCTCTCTCTCTCTCTCTCTCTCTCTGTATATATATATATATATACACACAAACATACATATATATATATATATATATATATAACTTTCTCTTCTCAGATTATTATTCATAGATTCATAAGAGCATATTTTCATTATGTTTTTATCAGACTGTTAAACCATCTCGTTTATTGATAAATGTTTCGAAATGTTCTATTGTCACCGTTTGCCGTCCTTTCTCTCCCTCTATTTTATCTTCTTAATTTTCCTTGTAGCTATTGACATTTCGTTCAACTTTCCATTTCTACAGTTTTAATCGTTTAAAATTCTTTCTATGCCATCATCATTCTCATCATCATCATCATCATCATCACAGTCATCATCACCATTGGTCTTTTGCATTCATATGCATATGCACTTTAATAAATTTTACAAATTAAGGTATACAAATTTAATATCTTACTTTGTAAAATGTATAAAAGTGCACTTTGAAGACAAATAAATTTCAAATTGAATCTTGTACCTTTATTTTTAAAGCCTATAGTAAAAACATTTTGTTTTTACAATTTTCATACCTTGCATGAAATGCTTTTCTAACTTGTATCGTATCTTTTTAAGATTATATCTTATTTAATTTATTAATTTGGATTTAATAAAAAATAAATGTGGTTTTGCATGTATTTATAAAAACACTCCTACCCTCTATTTCAGTTTGTATTTCTGCTCACACCACAACTCATTTTTGCAACCCCAACTTTTGTGTTATTACAGGTCTGAGTATTCCCTCTGTTCCAGTTTGTATTTCTCCTCACACCACAACTCTTTTTTTGCAACTCCTCTTTGTCATATATGTCTGAATAATGAGAAAATCTGAACTTTTATAGAAAAACTTTAAAATAAATTTTTTAGATTAATTTTTTAAACTTCTTTCAGAAAAGAAAATCTTTAGAATTTAATAAGGAACATATTTCATAGAGGTTTCATTAAAACTATTCAGTACATAACGAGAAAAATAAAAATGGGAATTTCAAAAGGACTGTATAACTGGTTACGCCCAGTAGTAGTCCTCGTCAGCGAAATCTTTGTTATTGTTATTCTATTAATATTATTATTATTATTATTATTATTATTATTATTATTATTATTATTATTATTATTATTACTACTATTTAAAACATTTTGTGTCCTGCTCTTTCGCGCGTGGACTAATTTGAAGAATTACATTTCAATTTTTTTTCTTTCTCGCCGCATATTGTTCATTTTCTTCGTGTTTGTTTTCTTTGTGTTGGCATGCTTCGTCTTATTTTTCATTCGTTTCTTCTTATTTTTCTAAACTTCTTCATTTGCCTTGTTATCTATTTCTTTTTTCTTATAGTCTTTTATTTCAGTGGTCAAAATTGAAAAAAAATCGTTATACATTTTGTGCATGAATCTTGGTTTATTTTCGAACAGTTCATATGCGTGTCATTTTGGTACCAAGTTAATACACTACAGTTCCGCTCTCGGTTTCGATTCTAGCTGATGGCAGCCAGATATTTTTTGTACTTTTGAAATCCCGACTATATAATAATATATATTTAATCTAGACTAATTAAAATATCATATTTAAGCGTATTTTACGACCGGGCAAAATAATATATGGCAAGAAAGAGCACGGGCCTATAGCCCAAGATTACAGTCGCTCAATACGCATCATTTATAGTCATTTATAGTCAAAGCGAAACGGGCGATTTCTGCAATGTTTGTCTAGTCTAGCTTTAAACCGTCTTCCTAAGAAAGCGATGCCATCGCTCAGTGCCAATAGACAATTAGTAACCCCTGTAAGCGTACCTCGTCGTGTACTTATAAGGCAAAAGTTGCGCAAGCTCGAACCAAACCTCTCCTAAATGGGCACTGCTTGAGTACAGTGGAAAAGAGGAGTGCCAGACGACTGGGAACAATGCTGTGTTATGCCTTATATATATATATATATATATATATATATATATATATATATATATATATATATATATGAATGTGTGTGTGCGTGTGTGTGTGTGTGTGTGTGTGGCCCACTTAAAAGTAGCCCACAACATAGTAGAGAGGAGGAACATTCTTTTATTGTTTAAATTACCTGTGACATTGTTAAATTACCTGCCGTGTTTTAAAAGATGGAAGTGCTTCCCGTTGACATCTATGCATTTCTTGCCCTGTATAAGAGGGTTTGCCGATACTGCCTGGAGATCTGCTCTGGTGATTCTTCTGATAGCGTTGGTAATATTCTCCTTTAGTTGGTTCAGATTGTGAGGATGATTTGCATAAACTTTTTGTTTTAAAGTCCCCTTAAGATAAAAATCACCTCTGCTTATTTTTCTCTTTTCCGTAAACATCTCATGAACTCGTGCCAATGATAAGTGAGACGTGTAGCATGTAGCGCCATCTTGGAAAAAGAATTGCATTTTTTTTTTCGTGGTGTCAGTTGGTCACAAGAGAAAGATTACAGCAATCGGGCTATTTTCGAACTCCCGTATAAATGTACGTATACTGATGCATAAGTACACCCAAAAGTAGACATGGATACGAGCATTAGAGCGCATAGACCGATAAAAAGATGAAGGGATGGGAGATAAAATAAGATAATAAAATATAAGATAACAGGTGACATAATGTGCTGAGAAAGTAAAATGAAGAAATTTGTAATTGATGGAAATGCGATTTTAATTATTGTAACCATTCAAAATTAAGTAATTTCAAATCGACAAGATTTAAATTTAGTCTTATATCTACAAAGGGAGACTAGTAAACTTCTCGAGTTTATTATATTCTTGGTTTGAGGGAAGTAATTGTTGTTATAGTTTTAGGTGTGCTGAGGTGAAACGACTTACAGCCTGGAGTGTAAGGCTTACGTTTGTTTTAGGATAATCCATTAAATTGAATAAGGAGATTTATTAGATTTAAGTTTTTATTATAAGTTTTTATTGTAAGTTTTTTCTTTAGATAAGAAGTGTTTCTTATTAGGGTTTTGGTTGTTTAAGCAAGAATTTCGATTTGATATTCTGGTTTTTATTGGATATGAGGTTGTGCCGATATAGGTGTGTATTTTATGGAATGCTCGCGGCCTTTTATTGTTTGTTGTTTGTTTGATTGGGATATTTATATATATATATATATATATATATATATATATATATCTTAGTGTTGGAACTATACCAATATTATTCCCGATTCCAATACAATTACCGATTCTGAAATAAATTCTCGATTTCGGTCAATTACCGAATTTATTCCGAATTAAACAAATTTTTTCAAGTATATAGTTGTTTTGTGGATGGGAAGCGTTTTAATGTCAAAACCCATGCAATTTGCTTATATATTTGAAAAACATAAAAATACACTTGTTTGTGACCTATAGATTTTTTTCTACGAGTTGAAATAAATCCATAAATATTTATCATTTAATCATTAATACGAGACGTGGAAAGTTTAGATTTAAACAAAAACAAAAGGAAAATAAAAACAATAAAAATAATCGTTTTTTGGCATACGAAAATAGGTACAGGTTTCTCATATTTTGATACCGACACGATACGACTAAAATTAAATATTTTCTCGATTCCCGATTAACCGTCCCAATACTAATATATATATATATATATATATATATATATATATATATATATATATATATATATATATAGGCTGAAGAATCCTAGAGTGGATGAAATGCGGAATATTCAGTGTAGCTTAATCGCCATATATATTTTATAAATTACTAACTAGCTCTACCTACGTATTGAGCACTTTTGAAGTAAATACTTAAAGTTTACGCATAAATTCATACTTCGTATATTAATTTTATGTGAGTAAATGAAGTGGTTGTATATATATATATATATATATATATATATATATATATATATATATAAAGGGGGTTAGAATAGTAGTCTAAAGAGCAGAGTGTATTTTAATGTGATAGTAAAATTGCTAATTTAATTAAAATACAAGAAAAGGACATTGTTCGTTGTAATTCAGATATATAATAAGCTCAATAGGCAAATATCATAGAGCTACTTTAATATTTAGTAATGTGATTGATAATTTTAAATTATCAATCACATTACTAAATATATATATATATATATATGCATATATATATATATATATATGCATATATATATACACCTTTTATTGGCATATTATAATCCTGTCTTTATCTGTTGTGACGTTTTTCCTTATTGACAAAAAATGCATACACACAGAGGCGCGTTCGCACAGATATGAGAACACTTGTATCTCATATACATACAGGACCAATGTTTGAATTGTGAATATATTTGTATTTGTGGACAAAAGGAGAAAGCGAACGAGAAGAATCTAACTGAAAACGACATCTTGATAAGACATTTCTGAATTCCATGTGGTCCAACCAATGCAAAAAAAAAAAAAAAAAGTCAATCGATGTACTTTCTCGAAAAGAAAATGAAAAAACCATAATGTTCCATTGCCAATCACACGGACATATACAGGTCAACTGTAAAAGAAGATACATTCGATCCCAATGGCATGAATAAATATGCGTATAAAATCAACATTTTAATTACTAAAGTCAGGAGAATCAGAATGGTACGATTTTAGTTACAGGCTCGTGTCTGTTGTCGGCATTGTTTCCAGTGGCTCCTGTATTCTTTATGATAAATACACGTTATATTTATACACTTTACAGTACTCGTGGTTTCTTCCATTTGTGACCTCTAGTACGGGTCTGCAACAACTATATGCATCCAGGGTCTGCTATATTGATTCGTCTCTATGCTGGTTTTAAGTGAATGGACACACCAAGGATTCCTTATACATGGGTAATCAATGTAAATGAAGTAAAAATTAGTTGTTGTTTTTAAAACCACATAGAAGACTCTCTCTATGGAGTCCACAAACATATTTGAACACGATAATTGGTGATATTTAAATTATCATGTTTGGCTACAGTTCGCATAGATAATCCGGGAGATGGTTGTTTGTTGGGTCTCGAGTGGAGTTATAGGCCAATCGCCGAGCAAACCTTATAGATTTCCGTGTATGCGACCTTCTGGTTGTTGGATAGAAAAGAAATTGTTCATTGTCCCTTTTTTTATTACACTATCATTAATTTTTCTAGAAATCATGAGCTCCTACATTCTCCGATTCTATGCGTTTCCTAGTTATCCCAACGTGCTTTGTTCTGGTTGTGGCTATTTCACTTTTGCAATCGTTTCTAGCATCTATAAATGTTTGCTTGTACCTTACTTATGACGTACGAACCGGTGGAAAGCATGCTGCATACGTTGAATAGCAATTGCACAATTTGAAGTGAACCATTGCGAAGAGTGGTGTTGGTGTGGGAACGTGCTTAAATGTCTGCTGTGCACCATTGAGTTATCTCTTTGGTATATTATTCAGCAGGAAGAAAAAGACATCGATCCATGGGGAATTTCTGATGTGTTCTTTGATGGATTGCCAGTCAGCCTTGAGGAGTAATTTGTCGTTTTGAGCAACGGCACATAACCCTGAGGTTCAAATTTAAGGGTAGTGTCCACCGATACAACCAGGTAGTTTGCGTTTCCGAATGGGCCCTATGCATTATTTAGACAATCCTCATGTATTGTAGTAAAGAATGGATCTAGAAAGAGATTGCTGGTATTCAGCAGCTATAAGACGCTTCGGGAATATGAATGTCTGTCTAAGGGAATGAGCTATGGAGTAACTATGAGTACAGCATACAGCTGCATCTATGTAACCTGCAAAATAAGACCAATTATTATATAAAGTATCCAAAGGCGTGTATTAGGGAGTTAGGGTCTAAGAAAAGTGCTGAATCCATAATATTAGAGACATGGTCGATTAGGACACAGTCGTGACTCCAGGGAAAACGGCAGATAAAATATAAATAACAAAACGCAGTGTCGTAGTACTAGTCGAAAGCACATAACATCCTAATAATCGGACTCAAGACATCGCGCTTTAGTCAAGGGTTGCAATTAATATAGACTGAAAAGTCCGTGCATATATCTGTCCGAATCCTTATTGCAGCGAGTGAGGTATCGTAACATATTAAAGATGTAAGAGGGAATTGAGGATTTTAGATTAGTTTCACTTTATGCTATTATATCCGGGAGTTTATTTACTTAAAGATTGGATACTGCATAATTTAGATTACTTCTAATCCACAAATTCTTGTAAATGCGAGCATCAAGAGAGGAGGCATATTGGTTTTGGTGTAGTGATTGTTTGGTTTGATCGTGATCTTTTAGGGGTGTTGTCTTTTCATTTTGTTTTGGTTTAATTTAAAGCTGGGTAGAGTGTTTGCAAAAATAGGTCAGTTTTAACGTAAAGTATGCAGACACTAGTAGTCAATTGGCCGAATCTTATCCAGAGGGTTGTAGCCTGGTGAAAATAAAACCATATCATAGGCAAGTTTATCGGAAGCATCTGATGAGTTGACGAAAGTACGTGTGAGTCACATGATTCTCGTTAACCGAGAAGAATAATTAGAGTTGGAATGATGACATTGAGCATAATTTTTGGAATTTGGACGTTGAACAAAAATAGACTTCAACGACATAACTTAGAGTTCAAATAGTGGAGAACCAACAATAGACATTTAGTGACACATGTACACATAATGATGAACCCTTCGTCAAAAGAACTGTATGCCATGTTGGCACACAATTGCACAACAATCGTCATAGGTAGGAAACAATGTCTAGTGAGACCTTAATATTTGAACAAATAATGTTTATTAAATCTTAAAATTATACTGTTGTTGACTTAGAATTGAAATCCGCCCCCCTTTCTTATGCATCTTCTAATATCGTTTTTTCTAATCATAATAACCATTTCTATAAAGTCTGATGAAGTTACTGAGTCGTTGATACGATTCGGTACCCGCAACATCCGTAACAAAGCAGATAACAAATATCTGGCCACGAATAGGCTCCTATATGGTTGACTATTTAAAATAAATGAGTACATATAATGATAGAAGATGTATAAAGGACCAGGAATGGGTATGTTTGATCTGGCAGAACGGTGGTTCATAAAAATTGTGGGGTCTACATTCGCGTATTCTCCACAAAGTATGGAAATAAAAAATGAAAAAAAAAACGTTTACAAGGGTTTTTGATATAGATGTACATAAGAATACTTTGATAAGTACGTTTCAACTTAAATAGGGATGGTATAATAAAATTGTACGGTCTGCGTTCGCGCCTGTACTCCATGGAAATAGGCACAAACTTTAACAAAGACTTTTCATATCTATTTGCGTAAGTATACTTTGATAATTATGTTTTAGTTTGAAGAAATATGGTATGATACAATTCTTGGGTGTTCGTTCGCGCCTGACCGGAAATATGTCACAAAGTTTAACAATGTTCTTTAAAAGGGGCGAGGGTCCACAATAACACCTTAACTTTAATCTTAATTCACGTTAGCTTTCATTTATTTTTTTGAGTTGAATCATATTGTGTCGAATAAAGTCACCTCATACATTCACGTTCTTAATAGAGTGAAAGCCAAAAAAAAAAAAAAAAAAGTCGGAACTTTAGAAAATTCTCGACACAAATTTTGTATAAGTCTCTTTTTTCCTTCTCCACTTGCACGCGGCACTCTTTCGAAAATAGATATTAATCTATTTTGAAATGAGAACGTTACTTGTTATCGTTTCAAAAAAGGAAAATGCTGCTCACGTGATTACGTGTCTTTTATAACATTTACATAACATTTTTATTTTTATTTATATATCTGTTTAAGCTCTTTTTGTCAGTGTACTAGAAGGAATTCAGTTGATTACAACCATTTCTGAGTGTTCTTTGCATTACAATAGTACAACCCTGAATCCGACGGCGCAATACTACACTGTTCAATACTGTACAACTGAATAGAAGTTGTTCTGCTTGAAAAGGGCGACATTTTCTTCTTATGCATATTTATTTCGATTCTTTGCTTTAAATAACTAAAGTAATGACGTGTTTACTTTTTTAATATCCCATTTTGTGTACCGAATTATTTTACTGAAGTAAGTAAAGCTTCATTATTTTTCAAAACTGTTTTTGTTTCTTTGTTTTTCGATATTTCGTCGATATTATTTAGTAAGAGTGTTTAGCAGAAAAGCCAACAAACGGCTACCCGAAAAAATGAATATACAAGAAATAAATTTTACCATAGTCAATTAAAGTTCAGTTCATGTTTTTTGTTTTAAAATAGTTTTTAATGTTCTTTACTTGAAATAATTTTAGCGAACCGAAATTAAAACGAAATTTGCGGCGATAACTACTTAAATGAATTTTTATATAAGTTACACATGCCATAATCGAATATTCCTCAAGCACAAAATAAGGGAAAACATTAAAATATGTTTATAAATATTCCTTACGTTGACGGAACTCTCTTAAACTGTTAACACAGAATGCTCAGGTGCCCCTCTTTGAAATTGAAAACGGGGCCCTCCGTTTCAAAGTCGCTGTCATTTTGATTTTTTAAAAACCAGTTCGTGAATTAAAACAAAAAAACAAAAATTACAAACTACCTGAAAATTCAAACCAATGAACTTTTCTACCACAAAAGTAACTTTTATTGACTACGCTAACATTTATTTATTGTATATTTACATTATTATATATATAATATTTTCTCTTTGTAAGGAAACATCATTTTGTTGGTCACTCTTGGCTACGAATTGAAACAATGTTGATATGAAAAAATATATTTTCGCGAAAATTATCTTCATATTTTTCTTAGGGTAAAATTTTGGAGTATCAAAACCTACTTCTTTACAACCCTCTCCTTTTCATAACCTATCATACTTTCATCAATCACAGTCCATTTTTGTAGGCTGTTTTTTAACCCAGTCAACGACGGGTACTTCTGCTAGTATATATATATATATATATATATATATATATATATATATATATATATATATATATATATATGCGCGTTTTATTTTTTATTTCCGTATCTTTCTGTTGAGTATCATTATTGTTTCAGCTACTTGGCCGGATTTTTTTGCCATCTGTAGCATCCTCAAACTTTTACAGAAATGTTCGCTATTTTGGGATAAGAGATTGAAAGAGTAAATGAGGTCTGGGTGGATGCGAGGAGGGCGGGACTCTCTCATCCCAAAATAGCGAACATTTCTGTAAAAGTCTTAGGATGCTACAGACGGCAAAAAAAAACTGCCAAGTAGCTGAAACAATAATGTAATTTAACAGAAAGTTACGGTAATAAAAAATAAAACGCATATCTGCTCTACAACGGTATTGACCACTTTCTTCAGTTTTTATTAATTACCATTTCTACTAAAAAAACTATATATATATATATATATATATATATATATATATATATATATGGGTTAAGAAATTCCAACGAAAGAAAGATGTATATTTAAATATTTATATATATATATATATATATATATATATATATATATATTTAAATAAGGGGGTAGTCACCAATAATGTGTATTTTTTAACATTATTTTATTATTCCGTGTCTTGGTTTTTAATTGAGAATTATGTTTGGATCATTGTAATAATGTTTTTAAATCATTGAAATCGTTTTTACGCGTTTCAAATTTCTGACGAGGATGCTTCACAGAACGCCTGAAACGTGTAAAAACGATTTCAATGACCTAAAAACATTATTACAATGATCCAAACATAACTCTCAAACAAAAAACCAAGACACGGAATAATAAAATAATGTTAAAAAATACACATTGTTGGTGACTACCCCCTTATTTAAATATATGAATTTACTTGATTCCTCCAGCCTTGACAGACGTGTTTTAAATATTCTCTCCAGTGCTTTTTCTTTTAATGATTTGGAATTCATTCCATTAGCGATTTTTCCAAAGAACTCTGCCTTTGGGATCATTTTGGACCGTTTGGAATTTACCCATTTGATTGGAAATTTTTAATTCGACCGTTTTGGATTTTACCATTCTGGGATTTTTTCCCTTTACCGGACAGTCCATTCATGTGAAATCTTTTTATCATTTTTCTTTTACCTCCTATCCCCCTTACCTCACCCTTTTCTATCCAAGTAAGATCTTTTACTTACTTGTAGTTTCATTAAATACTTTTATATTCAAAATCCGATCTCGCATTTTGCTAATTCCTGCCCTCTGACGAGGAGATTATTTCTTCGAAACTCCGCGTATTAAGAACTATCCACTTATCTTTTGCTTCCTTTTTTTAAAAATTAAATATGTTTTTAACTCTTTTTCAAGATGTCTTTTAACATGTTTTATTAATTATTTGTTCCTATACATACATACATACATATATATATATATATATATATATATATATATATATATATATATTCGGTGCCTTTAATAAGTTATATATATATATATATATATATATATATATATATATATATATATTTATTTACCAATGGTGAAAAAACCGGACTAGAGTGCTCAATGTGTAGTCAGAGCAGTATATAAAAATTTATTACTGTGAGTCCAGAATGAGTTTACAAATTGTTTCAGCTAGAGGAAAATCCTCAAAGAGAGGAAAAAATCCAACTAGCATCGTCAGAATTCATAGATGGACTAAGTTATATAGTCAAATAAGAATGGAAAAATCGTAGATAAAGGGGAGTTAGAAAAGAAGGGGGAGTGGTAGGGAGAGGACGTTGGGATTTAAAGTAGTAGGAGTGTATGCAATAAGAGAGGGGTTTATAATTAAATATTAATTATGTGTAAATTCTTATATACGTTTTTTTAGTTTATAACGGTTTAAAATTAAAAGACGCTACTTTTATTTATAACGGCATAAGTAACAGTAAATTTAAAGGATCACCATGCCAACAGGTTGGAGAGTAAGTGTTAGTGAAGGAACGGGTTGAAAATGGGGCTTAAAGTGATTTAGCCGGGCGGGGAATGATTGAAAGATATTTATTGTTTATAAAATGGAAAGAAAAAGAAAAGGAAAAATAAGTTAATAAATTATACTTTACAGGTTTATTTTGATAGTATAATAATAGATATTAATATCCGCTCCTCTACATTTTAGCACTTATACCAAAAAAGGAATACTTTCTTATCCTAATAAGAACAATGGAGGAACTCGTTAGAAAAATGCGCTGGAAGGCCTACTTCTTCCTTAAAGAAAAAGATCCTGCTAATCCACCCAATCACTACGTGTTTACCATCAAAAACACAGCTCCATACATAGAACAATTGGCCGCTTTTGAAACGGATCTAACAGATATTATTAGCCACATCTCTTTCCGTAAACAAAAAATCCTTTCCAACTCCACATGGACAAAATAATTAAAGATATAGATAAATCTTAGCAAATATACCTCAAGGCTGATAAATCACAAAATTTCTGCAAAGTTTCCAAACAAAAATACTTAAAACTTCTAAATGATAATCTCACCTCAACATACAAAAAATAAAATATTGACTTAATCAAAGACATTAATATAGATAGTAAAATACTCACAGATACTTTAAACCTAAGCAACAGGGTAGCTAAGCTAGATACTAAAAATGCATACCTCCTCATAAAAGACCATAAAGAACACTTCCGTACCAGACCACAAACCAGGCTTATCAACCCCACCAGACCCGAAATTGGCAGAATCAGCAAAACAATTCTTGAAAGAATCAATAAACAAATCAAAAATAAATTCAACCTAACCCAGTGGATTAACACCGAAGACACCATTAATTGGTTCAAAAGAATACCTAACAAGAACAAGGCTGCATTTATCCAATTTGACATAGTTAATTACTACCCTTCTATTTCTAAACACTTTTTGACACTGTCTTGGATTTTGCTTCTACCTTCTCCGATGTTCAACCATTCGAAACTATCATTCTGAAATGCCGTAAAACTGTCCTACTAAGCCAGGACTCTCAATGGACTAAAAAAGACCAACCTACCTCCTTCGACCTTGCGATGGGTGCGTTTGATGCAGCTGAGGCCACTGACTTAGTAGGCCTTTTCATCCTATATAATCTCACAAAATTTATCCCCAACAACAACGTGGGACTTTACAGAGATGATGGCCTTATCATTGTTGAAAACGCAAGCGGCCCAAAGTGCGAAGGCATTAAAAAGAACATCATCAGGGAACTGAAGAATATGGATCTAAAGATTGAAGTAACTTCCAACTTAAAAACAGTAAATTTTCTAGATGTTACCTTTAACCTCCCTTATAATACCTATGAACCATACACTAAAAATAATACATACCCCCTATATATACACCCTATGTCCAACCACCCCAAACACATTATTAAACATATCCTTAAATCAATAGAAAAAAGGCTTAGCACAAACTCATCTAACTCCAGCATTTTTTAACCTACACAAACCCTTCTTTGAAAATGCTTTAAAGGAATCTGGATATTCCAACCCTAATATCACATACTTGGACCCTAATAAACCCAACAATACAAATAGGAATAACAGATCCGCAAAGTCCTCTGGTTTAACCCTCCCTATAATAATATGATAAAAACTAAATTTGGTAAAAAAATTCTTCATGCTTCTTAATCACCACTTCCCCCTAGTAATATTCTACATAATATTTTTAATAAGAACACTATTAAGCTTAGCTACAGTTGCACAACTAATCTAGAAAATAAAATTAAAAAACACAACAATAAAATACTAAATAGCCACAACTATAATAACAATGGTCAAAATAACTGTAACTGCCTTAACAAACCCCAATGCCCGCTCCAGCAAAATTGTCTCTCAACAAATGTGGTTTACAAAGCAACTATTGCCCCTGCTGAAGACTCACAAACAAAAAAAATTACATTGGCCTCTCAAGCACCACGTTCAAAGACAGATTTAGAGTGCATAAATGCTCCCTAAATAACCCCAACCACCCCAATAGTACTTCACTAACAATCACTATCTACTACTTACCCGAAACAACCTCACCCCAATTATTAGCTGGGAAATTCTGAATAGAGATAGTACCTGTAAATCACTAAACTCCCCATGTTATTTATGCTTAGCTGAAAAATTACTGATTACTAATTTTGGAGAAAAAGATAAACTTCTAAATAAAAAACTGAAACCTCACTTAATTGTAAACATTATAAATCCCACATCTTAAGCAACTTCTCACTCTTCTAGTAATAACTATAACCCACCCCTAAAATCTAACACTAACGAATTACACACACCCTATTTACAACCGAAACTATATAGTCCCCCATTCATTCTAAAAGAACCCCTCCACAGAACCCCCACCTATTTATCCCACCATTTTTTAGCTGCATCTCTCTTTACCTAACTCATTTTTGTACCCCCCTTTGCCTTAATCACTCCTTATGTCATTATTTAAAGGTTCTCGCCTCATAGTTTCTTATTGGCTATTTCCATGGTTAGGTCTCAGTTTCTAATATTTCAATTACGTACTTATCACAATTGGTATACTCTGAGTTGCCTCTCGGTCTATTATCTACTTGTTAACAACTAATCATTTACTTACCTTCTACTTTAATTAATTATTTAATTTACCATCTACATATAACATATATTATATATTTTTTTCTTAAATTTACCTCTTACTAATTCTCTCAATAATAATTATCATATTTTTTAACATGAAACTTATTTACATATATTTAAGTATTCGTGTTTGTACATATACTCAAGCACATGCTCCTCCCCCCTTGATGTGTGTACATATTTTTTACATGTGTACTCATGTGTATGTATTTGTGTGTTTTTGGTATCTACTTATTATTAACATTTTATTAATAATTATATCAATTTTTATTATGTAATTAACTTACTGATATCCTTACTTATTTTTACTTTATTAAAATTAACCTATAACGTATAATTCACCTATTTCCCCTTCTATTTCCCCTTTCTTTCTTTCAACTTAACGTCCGACAATTCAAAAAATTATAAATAAAAAATTAAAAAACAAAAAAATTAATTTTTTTCAATCTCTCCCTGCCCAGATAATATATATATATATATATATATATATATATATGTGTGTGTGTGTGTGTGTGTGTGTATATGTGTGTATATGTGTGTGTATGTATGTATTTGTATGTGTATATATATAGGTATATGTATGTATATATATATATGTATTTGTATTTGTGTGCGTATCTTCTACATGTGTATTTGTGTGTGTGTGTATTTCTGTGTGTATGTGTTTTATTCACTTATTATAAATATCTCCCTAATAATTTTATTAATTTATTATTATTTGATTAACTTACTGATGTTCTTTCCTATTTCTATATTATTAAAATAAACTTGTAACTTATAATTCATTAATTTATATTTTTCATTCTCTCTTTCCTTCAACTAAAACGCCCGGAAATTTAAATATTATTTATAAAATATTTTTCAATTTCTCCTGCCCTCCCAGCTAATTTATATTTATATATATATATGTATGTATATGCTTATGTATATATATATGTATATGTATGTGTGTATGCATCTGCATGTATGTGTATTTATATATATGTTTATATATGTATATATGCGTGCATTTTTACGTATCTGTGTATGTTTGCATATATATATGTGCTTGTATACGTGTATGTATGTTTATATATATATATATATATATATATATATATATATATATATGTGTGTGTAATCAGGTATGTGCTCTTCCCCCATTTACGTATGTGAATTTTCTGTACATATGTATGCGTGTGCTTGTATTTGTGTATTACTTATTAAAAATGTTTTTTTTCCTTAATTATATTAATCTATTATTTAAGTTACTTACTTAAGCTTTCACCTATTTTATTTTATTTTTTTAAAATAAACATGTAACGTATAATTTCTACTTGCCCGGCTAATTTATATATATATATATATATATATATATATATATATATGTATATATATATATATATATGTATATGTATATGTGTATATATGTATATGTATGTATATATATATGTGTGTATGTGTATATGCATGTGTATATGTGTATATATATATGTGTGTGTATGTGTATGTGTATATATATGTATGTATATATATATGTATGTGCGTGTATGTATGCATATTTTTTTATATATATGTATGTATGTATGTGTGTATGTATGTATGTGTATATGTATATATATGTATATATATGTATATGTATGTGCGCATGTGTATGTATGTATATGTATGCATGTATATGTATGTATATGTGTTTATTTATTTTTATGTTTACGTATCTGTTTTTTTGTATATTTACTTAGGCATGTGTACTCCCCCCCATTTATGTGTCTCCGTACTTTGTACAGGTGTACGCGTGTATGTGTATTTATGTGTGTGTGTATGTGCGTATTTTATTTACTTACCATTAACAATTATCTATTAATATTTTAATTTTTAATTTATTTTATTTACTTACTGATACTCTTACCTATCATTATACTATCAAAATAAACCTGTAAAGTATAATTCATTAACTTATTTTTCCTTTTCTTTTTCTTTCCATTTTATAAACAATAAATATCTTTCAATCACTCCCCGCCCGGCTAAATCACTTTAAGCCCCATTTTCAACCCGTTCCTTCACTAACATTAACTCTCCAACCTGTTGCCATGGCGATCCTTTAAATTAACTGTTACTTATGCCGTTATAAATAAAAGTAGCGTCTTTTAATTTTAAACAGTTATAAACTATAAAAAAACGTATATAAGAATTTACACATAATTAATATTTAATTATAAACCCCTCTCTTATTGCATACACTCCTACTACTTAAAATTCCAACGTCCTCTACCTACCACTCCCCCTTCTTTTCTAACTCCCCTTTATCTTCGATGTTTCCATTCTTATTTGACTTTATAACTTAGACCATCTATGAATTCTGACGATGCTAGTTGGATTTTTTCCTCTCCTTGAGGATTTTCCTCTAGCTGAAACAATTTGTAAACTCATTCTGGACTCACAGTAATACATTTCATATATATATATATATATATATATATATATATATATATATATATATATATATATATATATACTCGGTGCCTTTAATAAATTCGCAGACTATTTTGTACTAGCATTTAAATTTGTCGTAGATCCTTGAAACTTCAGAATGTTATACCTCTATATCTTAAGAGACAAAAAAGCCGAGATCATCTACTCCTCATGTAATCTAGGGTTGGATACTAGCGAATGTTTTCCAGTCATCAGCTCTTGGAAGCCCCCCCCCTAGATTTTATGTAAGAGTTTTGTTTCCTTTTTCCTAGAAGGATTACTGGACACGATGTACAGGTCCATCGTACCGACAGGGGTGAGCATGCACCTGGCATCTTACATAAATTATTTTTGAACCCGCATATCGATGTCAAATAAGTACTTTACTTAAATAAATTTTTGCTCTCTCAAAGTAAATAAGAGTCTTAAAATAATAGTAAGAAGAAACCGTGTATCTGTTAAGTATGGTGGAAAAAACAATATGTTTTTAGTTATTAATTTGTTTTAAAATAGATGAATAAAATATGCATGAAAATATCTGGATAATCTATTGGGAAAACATAGCAGGGTTATATTTTAATGTAATAGCTGGATAGTGACAATTGGTATGAAGTGTTTCCTCTACATTGACCAAGGTCTTTTCTGTGAGGTCGCCTCTATATAGGGTCTTTGCTTGCAGTATCTGCCGGAACAGATACTACATTTTGATCTTGGATCGAAGGTCACGGAAGTTGCCTAGTCGTGACCAGACACACACACGCACACACACAGATATTCAGCTTTATATTATAGATATATAGTAGGCAATTTTCTATCTCGGAAAATAGTGACATGCGTCTTGATGTTTTAGCGGATTATCTCTGAAGCCCTTTCCTGGAATGACAGACTCTGAAGCATCGGTACAGGAAACAAGATAGTATGTTGCGGTTTTCAGTCTTACACACACACACACACACACACACACACACACACACACACACACACACACATATATATATATATATATATATATATATATATATATATGTTACTACAGATCGAAGTGTATATATGTGCGTACCTGTATATTTATTTGTATTGATATCAATATCTTTTTTGCGTATATATTCATGTATACATATATATGTTTTGTAAATTTCCACATATATAGTAAAAATATATTCTAAATGTGTATCTTTAATCTGTATTATTTTTAATATGATACAACTGCTTCCAAGCAAATGAATACAATAATGATGCGGAGTTGTCACGCGTAATTGCATCTTGCATCTTATATAAAACTCGACTTCTCAAGAGATAATTAATATGAAATAGGAAACTACTGCCTGCAGTGAAAACTACATATAACAACGCGTTCTACAAGACTCGATAGTTTTCAGGTTTCTATAAGCCTCAAGTCAAATTCGTTATCATAATTCAACGAGCATTTAAGAAGATTACTATTACTTGTAAAATTTTTTCATATATTTCTACTTACTTATATTGTAGGTCTGCTTTAGCAATATGCCGGCGGCACTGGAGAGGTTTGTTTTGTTCCAAAGAATTCCAGGAGGACCCTTGAAAACGTAATAGGCAACATACTTAAACTAACACACTAAACAAATACGTTAAATTATCAGAATAATTGTCTCTCTTAAAACAAATGAAGAATCAAACAAAAAACACAACGATAAACACAAATATAAAAGTGCGATTTATATTTTAGTCCGTAATTACATATAAAACATCCGTAATAAGTAATTTGTTAAGGTGTTCAAATTACCAACATTCTATCTGGTTTTATTAGTTCCTCCCTATCCATATAAAACATGTCTGAGTCCTGATTAAGTAAATTCTGATTAATTTAACTGATTGGTTTAAGTGATCAGTTATCCTTTAATTGTGGAGCTAATTTTTTTAAGTTCTAATAGGGTTAGGGTTAGGGTTAGGGTTAGGGTTAGGTTAATTTTATTGCTTGATGTCGATTGTTTAAAGCCTGATTGGTTGAGCTCCGAAGTTTGAACTTCTTAATTGACTTCTGACTAGTAAGACACTGACTGATTGAACTAATTCGTCTTGTAGATTAGTTGGGACCTAATTATCTGAGTTGATTAACAGGGCGCTAATTGGGCAAATACCGGTTTGTTGAGCTCTAGTAAGATAAAACCTAATTATTTGCGCTGATGTATTGAGCTGAAATTGATGGAGCTGATTAGTTTAGCTGTGATTTGTTTAACGTTTTTTTAAACCCTACAAGTAGCTATTTAAATTTTCAGTACCACAGATCGTCTTAAGTGCATGGTAAGAACTTAACTACGCAACATTATTCCTTTTCCCGATTATGCTAACTCGTGTGAATTCTGACGAGAATCAATCTTAGTGCATGTCACGATAACCTATCTGCAAACAGAAATTTACCCCCTGAAAGTAGCGCAAATGTTAAACTACGTGGAAAAACAGTCGAAAGATATCGGGACATGAGTGATGAGTCGCGTCTTTGAAGGAGGGCAAATAAGGCTTTTGGTTAGTCTCTCCGTTGGAAGCATTGAAAAATTATTGCTGAATGTTACCAGGATGTCCTGTGTGTTGCTCCGTTCAGTTCTTAAGTTAGGAAAGTTTAAGGAGTAGATAATTTAGTTATGTAATATGTCTGTCTCTTAAGTTAATTATTTCCAATAAAATCTCAGCAAATCCTCCTTGTGCCATTTATACATGTCTTTATAATATCACGTTGACAAGAAAGTTCTTGCGGATTTTAACTTTTAAATTAAAATGAACATATCTCGGCTTAAGCAGAAATTTTATTGTATAATTATCCATCTGGCTATTGTTCTCATCTTGAGTGTGATTTTCACAACATTTCGGTCGATATAACCTACGACGTTCTTCAGGTGTATATTGTCGAACTCTGGAATGTTTATGTCAAACTCGGGAATTTGCGCAAGGACCCGAGGCGCAGTGGTTAGAGTATTGGGAAAAATCAATTGTAAAAGTGATATTCTCCTGAAGGTTGAAGGTTCAATCCTGAGTGTGGACGACCGAAATATATATTTGCGAATTACTTAGGACCTCTATCCAGTCATGACTGACGGAACAAGAGCACGCTACCTCTATGAAGTAAATAAAGGGTTCCGCTCGAAATTTCGTTCAAATTCCCGAGTTCGACAGAAACATTCCCGAGTTCGACAAGATACACCTGAAGAAGGTCGTAGATTATATCGACCGAAACGTTGTGAAAATCACGCTCAAGATGAGAACAGTAGTTCAACGAATAATAATACATATAACCAATCCTCATCTCAAAAATCCAGAAAATAAATTTTATTGATCGAAATAAGAACCATGAAAATCAACACATTTTTGCCAACGCAAAACAAGTGTTTTATGACAGTAACGTAAAACTTGCGTTCTGGTGACGATGAAATCGCTGAATGTGTTTTTGATATCACTTAGGCTTTTAAAGCATTTCTCACTCAGAAAGTTGTTCAAGTTCTGCAGGGTCGATTTAGCAACGTGCGGTTCGGCATTATCGTGTAGAAGAATTAGATCTTTTCGGTTAACTAATGCTGCGTGTTGTTGTCGAACATTCTGGTGCATTTCTCCATTCCTTGACAGCCCTTTGCCGTAATCCTTTCGCTTGTATTAAAAAAAAAATGTAATGGATGAGACCGACTGCAAACTATCTATTTCTGCACATGTGGCTTGGGGAAGTGTCCTGATGCTTTGCTGTCGTCAAACAACAGAGATGACCGTCGCCGTTTATCGTAAAGAACTTAGTTTTCACCGCAAGCCACAACTCGGTCGAGAAACAGGTCGTTCTTGTTGCGTAAAAAAAAGGGAAGATGACACTTCACAATAGTGTTTCTTTTAGTTGCCGTTCAATTCGTGAAGCACCTATTTATCAGGGTTTTTTTTTTGTCTTTTCAATCTCTCTCAATTGGTTGGAAATCGTCGTATACGTTACATCTGATTCTGAAGTATGGTCTTGAGTAGTTGCGCGTATATTGGCTTCGACTAAGGCTCTTAATTGATCGTTGGCCGACCACTACTCATCATCTTCAAGACTAATTTAATTTTAATTCATGCCGCTTTCTACAGTCTAATCATATTGAACATAAATAAACTTTAGTTTTTGCTTGCCTTGTAGACGTAGTTTCAATCATGAAACTAAGTTTTGTTATGTTTTTCGTTTCGGTTTCGATTCTAGCTGATAGCACTCAAATCATATATTTTTACCTTTTGAAATCATGGCTATATGTTGGGCACAATATAGGAAATAATTAACGCTTCAATAATGAATATTAAATCTGCGTAAATTAACATATCATATTTTTGCATATTTTACGACCGGGCTACACTGGGCAATCATACTATCATATGTATGCAGTACTTTATTTAGTTTATGATCGCTCATCGATGAAAACATAATAATTATAAAAAAAAAACGTGATAAGCCAATACAATAACATGGAATATAGAAATTCAATGTAAGACGCATTTCTTATATAAGATTTCTTGGAAACTAAGCCAGAAATCTGTTTTTTTTTAATATAAAATATAACTGAAAAGACCGATTCGTTACTTCAAGCAAAACGATGGTATTTTTTTACGAATCTCACATACAAGTTACATAAAAGAGACATTTTGTGTCGTCAATGAAAAAAAATGTAAATCTTTTATTCGGTAAAGTTCTTTTTGCTATAATCATTTCTGAAGAATATGAAAAACTAAAAAAAAAAGACGATATTTTTATTACCAATTCCAAATTGGTTATTGATTTTTTCTCATCCAATTTATGTCGATGGATCGTTCAAAGAAATATTAACTAAACACGTGCAGTTGATTTTTTTTTCCTTTTCATACGGGATTTTTTTCTTTTAGCGTGGCGATGGATCGATGAATCGAAACTTCAAACTAAATAGTGGTTTCTATGAATTTAAGCATATATATGCATGTATGAATATGCATGTATACACGGGCCCCAACTCTAATTAGTCCCCGTTTCTTAGTGTTTTATCCGAATGAAATGAAACCTTGGTCATAACTAGTTTATTCTATTCAAAACATCACATCAAAACACTAGGGTCTTTGGCCTTTTTTCTCCGTTCTACAGATGTTCTATGTTCTAGATGGCCTCCATTTAGCTTTTTTTTTTTTTTGGTCACCCTGTATATGCATATACAGTATAACCCGGATATAAGAGACCTCTTATCCGACTCTTACATCTCTCTTTTATACGGGTTACACTTATATCCGGCTGTTTTTATAGTCGACTTTCACTGTACATTAACACAGGCTCTAATTTTGGACCAGAGAAAATATCTCTTATATCCTTTTCTTATATTCGGGTTTCTTATATCAGGGTTATAGTGTATATACATATATGCATATATCTTTTTATTTCTATTTTACTTCAAACAAGGCACAGTGCCACTTTGACACACGCGGCTACTAATTGGGATGAATTTGCAAGAGTACTAGGTAAGGGGATTGAACAGCGAGAAACCTGTTTATCGAATGGAACAAAAAAAGTGTTTCCCTTAAAAAGACAAGATAACAGCTTGATTGTAAAACTTTTATTAAAACACTCGATTGAGGTAACTTGATTATGTAGTAGAGCTGATATCTGTTCAAAGTAGCCGCTTTCATCCCCAGCCCCTTGAGAGAAAAACTGTGCTAGTCCAAGACCTTTTCCACTTCCGTTCAAACGCTGGGTTTTCATTGTTTTGTCCAATTACTTTAATAGTAATTTTACAAAAATCCCTTTCCTCCTTCATATAATGTTTATTTGAAGTGTTATACATGGAAAATTTAACTTGAAAATACTATTTAAAACACACACACACGCATTTATATATATATATATATATATATATATATATATATAGAGAGAGAGAGAGAGAGAGAGAGAGCGAGAGATACATATAGCTTAGAGCGATAGAGGAAAAGAGCAAGCTCAATTCTATGAAAGGAGGCTCATCTGGACATTATAAAGCTCAACAAGTATCAATGGAGCTTATATATGAAGACAATAGGAGCTTGAAATGAAGACGTCTAGGATCTTGCCTTTATCTTATTTTTACTCAAATTCTAGTTATTATTATTATTATTATTATTATTATTATTATTGTTAACATTATTATTTCTACTTTATTATCGTCGTCATCGCTATTATTATCGCTACTATCATCATCATTTTTATTGTCATTACCAGCGTCCTTATTACTGTTTTTATTATTAATATTTTTATGGTTAATAGTAAAATTCTCCATATTACTCCACCACACCAACCATCCATATCCAAAATTCTAATTTCGTCCTGTTAGACACCCCCAAAGAATTTGCCACCCTATCTCTCTACCATTTCTTATAAAAAAGAAAACATAGAAATATTGCCACATATTATCTAGCATATAGTATACTTTGAAATCCAGTATTATAGCCTTATAACTACCCACCCACACCCATCCCTTTCGTCTTAAATCACCACCATAATATCCCTCCCAAAAGTATACATTAATTCATAGTGTTGTCATCTCGCTTGCATATGTAAAAAAAAATGCCCCTCCATAGATAATAGACACCTTACACGCCGTTAAATTAAAACCACCATACATCCAGTTCAGTCCCAACTTTAACCCTAAAACATATACTAAATACACTTAAGACTATGATAAAGACTCTATCCACCTTTCTGTACTACACTATATATAATACGCTTCTCCTTTATTTAGAATTCGACCCCCCCCAACATTTTATTTTGTTTTGATCTATTTCGTTCCTAATGAATCCCACGCTAGACGCCGCATCCCCACTATACTACCTAGCATCTTCTCTACTCTTCTGATGAGAAGCATTAGGCCTCAAAATGCCTTGGCATAAAGAGTCCCTTCTATCCCCCCAACAAATCGATTGCATTCCCTTATTGAATAAATGAACCAACCTATATCCACCAATATATAGTTCTGTGTCTTCATTTCCAGCTCCTATTGTCTTCACACACACACACACACACACACACACACACACACACACACACACACATGCACACACACACATTTATTAAAGGAAAAGGCTAGAGTTGAAACCAGTATTAAAATTTAAAAGTGAATGCATATTGCTTTTTAGATACGATTTGGGGAATTTAAAGCAATTATCTATTGTGTTGAGAAATGTCTAAAAATATTAATTATGTTAGAGTTAGGAGAATTAACAATTCAATTTAGGAATTTTCTTTGTGTCGCTAAGGCGTGTGGAGATATGTGTAACACGTAGAATCCACATGACGTCACAAAGAAAGGTAATTTACAAAATGATCAGAGAGAGAGAGAGAGAGAGAGCAGTAGATACAGATCAGACAGGGTTGAGTCCTGAATGAGGAGAGTTAGCTTAGCCCCTTTCGGAAGTGAAAGAAAGGGAAGAAAGGTAATGTAGAAATCAGCATTCGAATCCCTGATAATCTCATCCGGATGAAAGAAAAATCATCATATTTATAAGTCTTCGTTTGTAATCTTCCAACCTGAAAAGGTAATGTGTTTTTGTGAACGGACTTTGTATGAAACACCCTTCCAACGTGTGAGTCCCCATCTTCCAAAGTTACTGAATCCCATCCTTCAATAATGAATGCTCATCTCCTGTGTGTTATAAATATGAACTGTGTGTAATCTATTATAAACGTTGTTAACAGAAGAATGCTTTCCTCAGAATTCATCTACTATTATATTGGCTCCACAACAAAAACTCTCTTTAGTCGTCTCACAAATAATGTATTAGAACCCAGTAATATGCAATGCTATGTCACCTCTCACAATAGAACACTAAATTAACCAGAAATAATAAATATGCTAACTACTAATACCAATATTATGTACTAAGATAATTGGACACACAGAAGAAAATGACTAGAAACACAACTAAAGAAATAAATACAACTTAATATGAACAAAGTACAATTTAATACGAGCAAAATATATTAAACGTATTTAGTAATTAAAATATTAACTGAATAAAATAATATATAATTATAACAATATATAAATAAATATAATCAAACATTCACTATCCTTACTATTTTTCTTCCGCTAGACAATTGGGAACAGAATATAAATTTAAACAAAAACATCCGCTTTCAAAAAATTTCTCCGGATGACGATCACGTGATAAGAAAGAATTCGTAGAATCGTCGTGATGAGATTACTGGATGTAAGAGTATACAACGTACAAGCTGACAACAAGGAATTGCTCGTCATGTCGAGAAAACTACCAGAAAATTAAAGTAAAGGAAAACCTCGTTTTCTTTAATAATTCATGCTGTGATAAAGACTTCTTGCCTAAATAATTATATATATATATATATATATATATATATATATATATATATATATATAGTAATTTATAAAATATATATATATATAAATTACAAACTAGCTCTACCTACGTATTGAGCACTTTTGAAGTAAATACTTAAAGTTTACTCATAAATTTATACTTTCGTATATTAATTTACTGTGTGTAAATGAAGTACATATATACACACACACACACACACACACACACACACACACACATATATATATATATATATATATATATATCTATAGCACGCGTACACTTTCACGGGTGCGCACATCCATATCCAGTATAATACCATTTCCCTAAACTAAACAAACAATTAGAAATCATACGTATGTATGTGTATGTTTATGTGTATGTATATGTACACACATATGTGTGTATATATATGTGTGTATGTGTATGTATGCGTGTATGTGTGTGATTGTGTATACATGTGTGTATATATATATCATCTGTTATATATCCTTCATCTTGTTTGTGTGTGCACGTGCACTTATGTTTGGGTGACTTCAACCAATATATATGTAAGATAAAGGTGTATGAATATGTATGTGTGTGTGTGTGTGATTGTGTGTGTGGGGGTAGGTGTGTCCATATATATATGGGTGGGTGAATGTATATATATATATATATATATATATATATATATATATATATATGAGCAAACAGTTAATAAAATATGTTAAAAACACTTTGAAATGAGTTAAAAACATATTTAATCTGAAAAGGAAACACTAGATAAATGGATAGTCCTTAATCCGCGGAGTTTCGAGGAAATACTCTCCTTCTCATCAGAGGGTAGGAATTAGCAAAATGCGGAATCGGATTTTGCATGCAGAAGTATTTGATGAAACAACAAGTAAGTCAAAGATCTTACTTGAAAACAAAATAAGTTAAGCAGAGGGAATATGATAAAGAAAAAGGTGATTACACATGAATGGATAGTCTGGTGGAAGATAAAAAATCCAGTGACGGTAAAATCCAAATGTAAAACTTCAAGAAAGTTAAAAAATTTCCATTTGAACAAGTAAAATCCAAAGTCATCCCGTAATTGGAAGAAGATGGTCCATAATAATCCAAAGGCAGAAATCCATGGAATAATTCACAAACATGTGTACAAGGAAAAAAATAATATTAATAACAGAAAACTAAGACGTGCTTTTCACTCTACTTCCGAGACATAACTATATATATATATATATATATATATATATATATATATATATATATATATATATATACATATATATATGTATGCACATATATATGTATGCATATATATATATATATATATATATATATATATATATATATATATATATATATATATATACTAGATGTACCCGGCCACGCGTTGCTGTGGCTCAGTTTGTTAAAATGAAACACATGTGAAAGTAGAGAAAAGTTTGATTCTTTTTTTCAAGAGAATGTACAAATTATTTATTTTTTAACAGATGTTAAGAAAATAGATAAATACTTCCATCATTAATTATGCGAAAAAATAAATAAAATGTTGATTTAGTGTTGCAATATGCTTATTAATTACAATAGAACTTGCTGAGTATGCACTGTTTTACGGTTGTTGTAAACATGGAACGGAAACTTAATTTCGCTTCATTTTAATCTGTCTTAATTTTTTAATTGTGCCCCCCGAAACGAATATAATCAAAACAGTAAAACACAAAATATTTATTAAAACAAATTTTTTTAAAAAAAGTTAATAAATAATTCCATTTTTAAACGAAAAAGTCAGTTTACCTAACTTACTGTATTAATGCTATTTTTTTAAGCAAGAAAAAAAAAAGGTAAATATCCAGATACGCTACTACAGAACACCGACTACTCTAATTTGTTTTTTTATAGGTAATAGAGGTCGCTGACAACGAATCTGATAGTCAAACTTGGGGCAAATTTACCGTTTGCATGGTATTTACCCCCTGAACCCACGAACTTCTTTCCACCATTTTGCAGCTTCCGTTTATGCTACGCGTATGCACGCTGTAGCATAAACGACGGCTTCACCAAGCAAACTACGTTGGGGGGGGGGATTTTTTTTCCAGGACATAGAATTTTCTAATTTTCAAAAATACATTATAGCGCTTTTTGGGCGGAAAATTTAAAATTAGCTGAAAAAGAAATAAAATAAGAAAAGGAAAGCGCACCAAGTTGGAGTAGGGGGGTAATTTATCTGTCTTTTTTTTACCTGGAACATCGAATTTTCAAATTTTCCGTAAGTAACGCACCGACATTTACCAATTAGAACACCATTTAACATTTTCCGAAGATTTTACTTTGTACATTGGGGGCGCGAGCGGGGGGAGTTGTGATGTTGGGGCGCGCGCGCCCCAACATCACATTCCCCCCTCCCAAACAAATTAGAGTGGTCGGTGTTCTGTAGTAGCGTATCTGGATATTTACCAAAATAAATATTTAGGTTTGGCTATAAATTCCTAAACTCATTTCACCCTAAATAATTTAGGTGACTGAAATAGGAATCTAATTAAATCTTTAATTTCCTGAATAGTATGCTAGAATTCATTTTTCTTCGAGTTATATCGAATACATTAATACGGACTTTAGGGGCTTTTTTCGTAATGCTACTGTAAAAATTATTTTTTATTGTTACAAATTACGGTGCTTTAAAAAAAAGCAAAAATAAATTCTTGCGTTTTTTATTTACTAATGAAAACCATAACTTTAGTAAAGGTATTTTTAGTTTAAACAAAATAAAACATTTTCACTAAGAGTTAAGTAAAAATAATTAGTTCATTATATTCTGCGATCATTATTTGAAAAATACTGCAATTTTCATTAAAAGTTGTTGATTTCCTGATTTTTGGTGAATTTGTAAGTAAAGGGAGGAGTCAAAATGCGTATACACTTTGAGCTTCGGCATTCATTTTGCGACCACGTGTGGTTAATTTAAATTAAAGTTCAATCATATGGTTACATTATCAATAATCATGTAATTAAACCGATTGAAAAGTTACCGATATTGTAAACACATTATGTTTACATTAAGCCTGTGGTGATTTTTTAATGATGCCATGTTGCCAACTGAGATTTAAAAAAAAAACCGCGAGATCAGGAGATGAAATGTCCAGAAAATCGCTAGATTTTTAACTTATCGTCTCAAATTTTCAAAATCCCTAACTCCCCCCCCCCCAAAAAAAAAACCTCCATAATGTTCCGTGTTTTCTCACTATGGGTTGGTATTACTGTACACATAGATTCGAAAAAGTTGTCAAAAAACAAATATATAACAAAGAAATGTTATCAAAGGCAAGATAAGTTACTTTTCTACCTAACTGGATATATTTTTCGTGTTTTTATTCAATGTAACATGTTTATTCAGCTCGAAAACCATACAGTGTTTACCGATGTATTGGAACATTCAAGATGGAGTCTGATTCTCTCTTTAACACGGTAAGTTTGGGAAAAGATGTTTTAAATTTATATATATGTATATATATATATATATATATATATATATATATATATATATATATATATATATATATATACATATAATAATTCAGCACCAGACCTAACGGAAAATAATCACAATAAGCAAGAGGCAATATATTTTGGTTCCACATCTGGCGTAATAAACATAGAATTTCAACGCACAAACATTCTTTTAAAAATAACTCTCTGGCAAACCAAACCACTCTATCCAACTATATTTGGCAACTAAAAAATAGCAATATTTCTTTCAACTTAAAATGGCGAGTAATTGAGTCTACAAACCATATAAACCAGCAGATAAATTCTGTGCACTATGTACAAAAGAGACCCTAAAAATTTTAAAATATGAAGATATAAAAAATGCAACCACACTATTTAATTCAAGACAGGAACTAATATTCGCATGCAGTCATAAACGTTGGTTTAAATTTAATAAATATAAACCACCTTAAATCATTAAAAATTGCTTATTAGTAAAAATAGATTACAATTTTTTAAAAAAATAAATTAAGTTAGACTAATCCCCCTTGCACCCTTTAAACTTTAAATAAAAAAAGTAAAGAAAATATGACTAGTTATCTCCCCTTACATTATGTAATTACACAAACAACATTCGAAATATAAACCGTAGCGTCTTTAAATCAAAAGTACGCTAACGGAAATAATTTATTTCACGGGCATCCTTCCTTTTTAAAATTCATCATTCAATAAGGTAAAAAGCTATAGCAAACATCTAAATGAGTATTTTAACCATAGTTCCTGATTTCAAAAGGCGAAAAATTAAAAGGTAAATTTCTGTACCTTTATTTTTATATATATACCTGTATATCTATGTATATGTATGTATGTGTCTATTTTTTCATATATATGTATGTATATATTTGTAATGTTGTACTTAAAGCAAACTTATAATTTAAATTCAAATCAATATTTTACTCTATTTCTTTTCTATTTCTAACCCATATTAATTTTCTTATCAATTTTAAATCCATACCTTTTATTTCAATTTTTTTCAGATACATCTGCCTTACTTTTAATGCTAGGTTTATTTATGGTGTCTTTTAAATTTAATAAAAACCCTTCAAAATTTGCTGACGAGGAGACCTTGCTTATTAAAAAACTATATGTAATAATTATTGTCCGTAACTTGATGTCTACCACAATAAAAAGCATTGTTTTCCGAAACGATCGTACAGATAATTGATTTTGTTGTTGTTCCTTCTTATGAAGCGGATTTTTAATTTAATTATAATTTGATTTTTAAATTTTAAATTATCAATCACATTATCTAATATATATATATATATATATATATATATATATATATATATATATATATATATATATATATATATATATATATATATATATATATATATATATATATATATTGGCAGCAATTCATTAATCAAGAACGGTTGATTGAACCGCAAAGACGTTACGTTTTGTTTTGTGACGTATTTTCCGTCGTCGCATAACGAGTTCGAGCCTGCCTGCCGACCACCACTTTTTTTTGGGGGGGGGGGGGCTCAACACACACCTCCAAACACCTGGACAACGCCGGGCACCCAGCCTAGTATATATATATATAAATATATTCAATCACATCAGAGTGTTTTTTTCTAATCCTGTTTGCATATCTTTTAAATTCGCCGAGCGGTCTTTTTCATTTCGGCTGGCATGTTGTATATTATGACCTGGGACAAAGCGGGGGCGAGGGCAGAGGGGTAGCTCTAGATCTATCTAAGGCTTTTGACAGGGTATGGCATGAGGGTCTTCTCAGGAAAATTAGATCATACGGTATCACTAGTAAAATACTTAACATAATTAAATCCTTCTTAAATAAGAGAAAAATCCAGGTTGTCCTCGACGGTCGTACATCTAAACAATATGATATAAATGCGGGAGTGTCTCAGGGGTCTATACTTGGACCTCTATTGTTCCTAATATTCATTAATGACCTCCCCGAACAAATTGCCTCTGAGATGGATATATATGCTGATGACACCACACTCTATAACAGGCACGACAGGAAAACAAATGAACACATATCTAAAGAAATAGCAGACACACTAGAGGATGACCTCCAATCTGTAGTGGAATTGGGACAAAAATGGATGGTCACGTTCAATGCCGCTAAAACTAAACTTGTTTCTTTCAAAAATTACAAGAAACCTTCTCTCCCACCAATAGCAATGACCATCGACTCTTTATCTGAAAGTATATCTTTCAAACTCCTTGGCCTAACGTTCACAGGAAACATGAGTTAGAACATTGAAAGCATTGCCAGGGTCGCTGCGAAGAAGATAGGCTCACTCAACCGTGCTAGAAAACTACTAACACCCGAAAGTATCTTGTACCTCTATAAGGCCCCCATTCGCCCATGTATGGAGTATTGCTGTCATATTTGGGCTGGTGCATCTGCTACTAGTCTCTCGCTCCTAGACAAGGTTCAAAGGAGTCGCCAATCTGATAGGCCCTGAACTGGCATCTAAGCTTCAGCCTCTGTCCCATCGACGAAATGTTGCATCCCTCTGTCTGTTCTACAAGCATTCTAATGGTGAATGCTCTGACGAACTACAAGCACTTGTGCCCCCACGACGTAAACACCCTGGACAAACCCGACAGACAGCTAAAACCCATCCCCACATATTAGAGATCCCTAGATGTAAAAGATATTTCTACTTCAGTAGTTTCTTCCCCAGAACCACCAAACTTTGGAATTCCATTCCAGGTCCCTGCTTCCCCAACTGTACTGAAGTGTAACGTTAACAAACATCTTGCTGCCCAAATCTCTATATAATACCCCAGTAGTTGTTGTTCCTGATAGTAACCTCTACACCAAAATGGCAATTTGCCTTGTTTGGGGTGAAAATGTAATAAAAAAAATATATGACGCCCCAAAGTTGTTGATCAACCATATTATTTGCAATCGCTTTCTATCGCAGGAACGATTGTTGTTGTCGTTTATTTTTTCTTTATTAAGGCTTTGTGTATTTATAGTTAGATTTTTTTATTTACTTTTTATCTTTTATTTATTTTTAAAAATTTTATTTGTTATAAAGGTTTATGCAGTATTGTTAGGGGTCGAATTATTTTTATTTTTGATTTAGATTTATTTTCCTTTTTTATTTATTTATTATGTTTTATTTAGATTTATTTTTATTTTATTTATTTATTATGTTTTATTTAGATTTATTTTTATTTTTTATTTATTATTTTTTATTTAGATTTATTTTTATTTTTATTTTTTATTTATTTTTTATTTAGATTTATTTTTATTTTTATATTATTTATTTATTTTTTATTTAGATTTATTTTTATTTTTTATTTAGATTTATTTTTATTTTTTATTTTTTATTTATTTTTTATTTAGATTTATTTTAATTTTTTATTTTTTATTTATTTTTTATTTAGATTTATTTTTATTTTTTATTTTTTATTTATTTTTTATTTAGATTTATTTTTATTTTTTATTTAGATTTATTTTTATTTTTTATTTATTTTTTATTTTTTATTTAGATTTATTTTTATTTTGTATTTAGATTTATTTAGATTTTTAATTTAGATTTCCTTTTTGTCCCCCTACAAAAGGAAGGTGAACCTGTAATTTCACTTTTGTTCGTTCGCCCTTTCGTCTGTCCGTTTGTGGAATTTTTGGAAATTTTGCACAAACATAAAATATGATATGAGTAAAAAAAAAGTAAAAGAACGGATTTTCCGAGAATCCCCCCCTCCATCTTACGTGTGCCTTTTGGGGTAAAATGATTAAAATTGACACTTCTGTGCTGATTAAAAAAAACCCTCATGCCTTGGATTTTTATAAAACTTTCTGAAAAGTTGTAACTAACTGATTTCTATATAATTTTGTTTGTCTATACTTCGCGATAACTCTTGGGTGTGCCGCAGGGGCTCTTTTAGGACTAATAAAAACACTCCATTTTTTTAGACTGTTGTCATATTTATCCCAAATTTTCTGTGTATGTCCATATCGCAGTTTTGCATGGTGATGGACTCAAATTTAAATATGTGACGGTCTTGGAGATTTTGGAGGCTAAATAGGGGGTGCAAATGATGGACTTAGTCCTTTTTTTTTGTCTGGTGCCGAACTCAGATTAAGTTATGCTAAGACCTAAAACACTACCGTTTGCTCGTTTTCACCAGTATTTGACGTCTCCTGGGGACTTTTGGGGCTAAAAGATGGGAAGAAAAAATGCTCAACTCATTCATATTTTCATGTCTTTATCGGGAGACAATGCATCCTTCACTTGTTTGTATATTATTTATCTAGTTTATTGGTTGTTATTGAATACGGTTAGTATATTGGTACCGGTATTAAAGTAGAGCCAATTAATAAGGGGCTGTAGTTTTTTTTTTTTTTAAATTAGCACGGCTTCTAATAATTTTCGTCTTGGTGTCCAATTGTTAAGGTATCGACTTTTAGTATTGTTAGTTAAGATATTTCTAATGTCGGACAACTGTAGGTTTTTGTCATACAATGTTATGTGTTGTTTTATGGCGATATTGTCACTTAAATGATTGGTTAGTCGGCGGGGCAGTGCTGTTGTGGTGTGGCCTATTTATGCGGTGTATAAGTTTTTAGAGTGAATTCGGAGACATTCTTCGAAGGAGCAAATAAATTCATACACTACATTAGTTTGGTTCAGTATGGTGGTAGTATTATCATTGGTTTTTATTATTAAATTGAAGGTTTAAATTTAGTATAATATATTATTAGGTTAATCTGCTTTTTATGGTCGGTGGGTTTGGTGTATCTTTTAATAAGGTTTGTTATTCTTTTTTCGTCTGTTTTTGTAGTTAATGTGTAGTTGGTTTTTATGGTATATTTTTGTGGTGTAGATTTTGTTACGGCTAGGGTTTATGTTTTTATTGTCGATTGGGTTTAAATAGAGTTCTATGTGCTTATCGACGATTTTATTGAGAAAATTATTCTTTATTAGGTTTTATTTTATCTTTGTTAGTTCTTTATAAAATATTTGTCGGGATGATGCTATATTGTACGAGCAGTGAATCAAATTTTTTATGAAGACAGTTTTATATTTTTCTTGACATTCACTATAGTAATTAAACAGTATTGCATTATTGTTAGTAGTTTCTTTTTGTATGTTAAGGTTATGTATTTAGTGGGATTGCTAGAATCTACGAATACGAGAAAAAGTATTATGTTATTTACGTTTAGTTCATGTGTAAATTTGAGGATGGAGTGTGTTTCTATGTTAAGTTGAAGATTTTTTTGTATATCTTGAACAAAATGCCAGCCGAAATAAAAAAGACCGCTCGTCGAATTAAACAGATATACATCAGAATCAGAAAAAAATAACCCTGTCATGTTCAATCAGATGTGATTGAATATATTTATATATATACTAGCCTCGGTGCCCGGCGTTGTCCGGGTGTTTGGTGGTGTGTGTTGAGCAAAAAAAAATGGTAGTAGGCAAGCAGGCTCGAACTCCTTGAAGGAAGGAGGAAAAGAATGTGAAAAAACAAAACGTGACGTCTTTGCTGTTGCGCCTCTGGACAAACCAGAAGTGACGTAGGTTAAAATTAAGACTAGACAATTAAAAAGAGGGGGTAACTTTCGAAATTATGTGCGAAAAACCGTCCCCTCCCTGTACGAAAAGTGGCCTATTGAAAGTGAAAATATTAATGCGTTTGGCCAATGTTTCGGTATTTGTCGTCCGAAGTGTCGATCTTCAACATCGTTCTGATCTCCTGAAAATCTGTCACACTGTCGAAAATATTAGGCATACATACATACATACATACATGCATACATACATACATTTAAACAGACAGGTGAGATTTGTATTAGAGGTAAAAGATTATGTATATATATGTATATATTTATATATATATATATTTGTAGAAATATATTGGTTTATTATATATCGGTCCTTATATAAGAAGCTCAATGTAATTATAGAGCAATATAGAGAATAAATGACAAAAAAGTTATCGGTTTCGTAGCGCAAAATCAATCACTAAATTATTATATCAATCAGTGAATCTATTTTGGCTTTAACTCATCAGAATGATATTTCTTATGATGAGTTAAGGGCATAATCGATTAACTGATTGATATCATAATTAAGTCATTGATTTTGCGCTACGAAACAAATACTGCCAAGAATTGTATAAGTCAACAGAATTAAATGAAATAAATTATAAGATGGTCAACATCATGAATTTTGGAAGATAACTTTTTGTCATTTATTCTATCTCCCCCCTCTCTCTCTATCTCTCTCTCTCTCTCTCTCTCTCTCTATATATATATATATATACAGAGTACGTGGGCTGTGTATATATGTATGTACAAAGCACTGATTGTTCGTAAATTCGTCCTTTGTTCTTCCACTGTAAAGTTATTAATAAAATTATATCGGTTAATCATTTAAATGAAGCTGGCAATATAATATTATTATGTTTTATCGTTATACTCCAGTAACTAATTTTATTAACACTGGATTACCTCACACCTAAACAGCTCACATTAAAGAGTTCTCGCACGTGCAAATAACAACAGCAGAAATTATCCTCAGAATACTAACGTCAGGACACGGATATTCAACGTACGGGAAAAAAGAACAGAAATGGACTCTTTTAGTCTATGATGATGGATTTTCTAATTTTTCTGATATTAATAAAATACATTTCAATTATAAACAGAGAAAAAAGACCAAGAAAGGTGTGTAAATAACTTAATAAGGAAACAAAAGTTTTTTGTTTTCCTTTTTAGTTCATATTTTTTAATTAAAGGTTTACATCTTCAAGTATTATTAAAAAAAAACGTTTATCTGTTTATTTTAGATTTTTAAATACATATAGATTTAAATATATATATATATATATTCAACTACACACATACATATATATATACATATATATATATATATACATATATGAAATAAAATGGAGGTGGAAGGACCTGGATACTCAACGTTTCGCCCGATTTATGCGGGCTTCTTCAAGAGGGATGGCCATTGACTTGAAGAAGCCCGCATAAATCGGGCGAAACGTTGAGTATCCAGGTCCTTCCACCTCTGTTTTATTTCATATCGTCGGATTTAATCCAGCTCAACAATCATACACACACACACACACACACACACACACACACACACACACACACACACACACACACACACACACACACACACACACACACATATATATATATATGTATATGTATATATATGTGTGTATATATGTACTTGAATTTTATATATTTTTCTAATAGCAATTACATTTTTTCTTTTTTCGCTCCCTGAGCGTTTTATTATAAGAAAGGAGTTATTTGCCCTTTGTTTATATCTTTTTCGCTCACATTTTAGGATGTATTACTTTTTTATCAATCGATAACTTACTTTTATGCACGTTAATTAATAATTAATAAATAATATATATATATATGCATGTATATATATATATATATATTATATGTATATATATATATATTTATATAAATACATACATGTATATATACATACATACATATATATATACGTATATATATTTATGTATATATATGTATATATATGTATATATATATATAACTACTTCATTTACTCACATAAAATTAATATACGAAAGTATAGATTTATGCCTAAACTTTAAGTATTTACTTCAAAAGTGCTCAATACGTAGGTACAGCTAGTTAGTAATTTATAAAATATATATGAATATATAATCAGTGTAGCTTAATCGCCATATATATTTTATAAATTACTATATATATATATATATATATATATATATATATATATTTATATAAGCTGCCTCGATAAGACATTTTCCGTATGTGCATTTCAATTTCTCAGAAAAAAATCAGTATGGTGTCATTATATATCTTACCAGCAGTACCTGCATACCGACGTTGCTTGGTGGAAGTATTTCCCTCCCACCTTGAAGAAAATTAAAGTAAGGTTGCACTTGGTGGTCTTGTTGTAGCTGCCCAACCTTCAACCTCCTCATGGTACGAATGGTTTTCGGAATAGACACCCACAACTCCTCATGGAAGGAAGACTATAAAAAAAGGTGCTGTAGTAAGGATAATGAGAAACTCCCAGCTTGATCAGGGAAAAGAAATCTCCAGAAAATCGCTAGATTTTTAATTTTTGTCGTCTGAAATTTTCCAAATCGCTAATTCACACACAAAAAAATCTCCAAAAAAGAAAAACACCGTATTTTTACTTCGTACCCTACATTATGAATACAGTATATTCAATATACCAAATGTTCCGTGTTTTCTCACTAAACATTATTGAAGCGGTTCGCCCCGAGAAGGCTTTCACATTTTATCAGCTAGTTTTAACTGTTTTTAGGAGCGGGTACAATTTAATTTTCAAGAAATAAATCATGATATAAAACAGTAGTTATAATTAAAGTTCAATTG
The DNA here is from genome assembly GCF_053919585.1 of Euprymna scolopes. Lineage (NCBI taxonomy): Eukaryota > Metazoa > Mollusca > Cephalopoda > Sepiida > Sepiolidae > Euprymna > Euprymna scolopes. Next base: position 41,866,623 of record NC_136520.1, read on the forward strand.
AAATATATTACAAATTAAACATTACAATAATGGAAAACTTAACTATTGAATAATGTCGAATAAATTCTCCGTAAATATGGGATGAATTATTATTTGCAAAATAATTTTTTTTTTAAATCTGTGAAACATAGGTACAAAGTTTAAATGTGAATTACTTGATAGATTTTAAATTATTCATAAGGGGAGATCGGAGAGGGGAGGTAAAAATGGTACAAATACATGCAGGGTAAAAGACACAAGATGTAAATCTTTGAGAATATATCTAAAGGAAAAAAATTAAGTTTGTCAAATTAAAAAAAATAAAAAATGACAATATTTAAAAGCAGATGAGGACCCTTAGCAACGCCCTACAAAAATAGATTCTGCTTTTTAAAAGATTACGTGTGAATATTTCGAATTAAATATTTTAGAATTTAAAGTGTGGGATCATTTTTTTTCATATAAATTTATTGAAATTATCTCTCATTTCTAGGACATTCCAATTGTTTTTGGATTAGACAGCACTTTTCATTCTCCCCATTCACAATCTAGTATATTTGTATCTGATCTGAATATTTGTGAAATAAAGAAAAATATGATTTAAATATTCGCCAATTTTACAATATCATTTTATTTTCGGTTTATTTGTATTATCTTTACTTTTCCGAATAAAATTTACATTAAAGTATAATATATTCTGATACTATACTTTTCAATATCTGATGCCGTCTTGTCTGTTCTTGGTCAATGAAGGAGAAATCCTTTAAGATTGTAGATTTAAAAAATAAAATATTTCCCTAACTTTTTAGGGAAGAATACCAACCTGTCTCATCGAAGGAAATATATTTGCTATCACAGGTGGAAAACGTTATGCTATTAATGTTTGGACCAAAATAAACGCAATAAACATAAATTAAAAAAGAGGGTTCATGACAATTAAATGGAATAATAGACGTTGAAAAAAGTAGTAAAAATAAGTATAATCATAAAGGTTGGCTCTTTGGGGGAGACAAATAAGTAGGAACGGCACAGTCATTTGGTAAAGTGTAGAATAGTTAACATTCCAGAAATTGTAAACAATAACAACAAATCAACAAATACCTGATACCAAACGCGGCTAAATTAAAGTATCTTTTATATGTGCTGAAACTGTGTTTAGTGTTTTTTTTTTAATTTTATTTCTTTTACTAATCGTTGTCTTCACAAACAATTAACTGGTTGTTTGTCGTTTTACAATTGTGGACTTAATTCTTGAAAAATAGTATAAAAGATATATCATTGCTCAAAATTTGAGAGTACAACTCGAACTTAGGGTTATTTCATTTTTTTTACATGGAGGTCAACACTTATTAAGGCCCAGAAGCCACTCGGGGATAAGGGTCATTGTGTGTACAGTAAACAATGGGATAGTATCGTAGTAATAGTATTGGAGATTTGATAAAGTGTCATTGCTTAAGGGGGCGGTTCATCAGTAATTTGTTTATGTTGGACTTGAAGATATCCAAGTTGAAGTCAGAAGGGAAACGGCAGAGAGTTCCACGAGCATGCAGTTCTAAGAAAGAAGCTTTGTTCATGGAATCTACGTTTTGATTTAGGCACAGATAAAGAGTGGGTAAAATTATTGACAGTAGTTTCAGCTAGACGGGTGTTTTTCGTGGAGGATTGATGAGGGGGACCAGAGATTGGAGCTCAGACGAGCACTTGCCTGGTTTATAGTAGAATAAGTCATTTGTTAGACGATAAGCAACCATTTGTTTATTGTTTTAATCAGTTTGTATAAACCAATCTTTTTTTTTTACAATTTTTGGCTGTAAAGCTTTCTACACTTTAACTAAGATAATAATTAATTCTAAATTGAAGGTGGGTTTCTTAGATCGTATTTAAAACTACAGAGGATGGCACCCCATCCCTATAAAGTCTACTATGCAACATCGATTTTTAGCGTGTTTAAGAATAGTTAGGCAAAAAAGAAAAGATGAAAAACTATGCAAATAGTAAATAATTGTTGACAACGGAAGTAAACTGTACGTTTCTACCTACACTAATGAGTTTAGTTAATGCGATGAAGGATTAAGTAAGCGCTTTTCATTATTTTATCATCTGAAAATGCGGGTGTGTGGGTAGCAAATATCACCAGAGTTTCTCGAAAAACCCAATAGCCTCTAGATCGAAATTCTCCCGCTAGGTTAACTGCTGAATTAGCAACACTGCCTCCAGCTTTACAAAAAAAAATAATAAAAATACAAAATAGCAGAGAGGGGAAAAAGACATAAAATAGGAAGCAGTATATATATATATATATATATATATATATATATATATATATATATATATATATATATATATATGAATATATATATATGAATATATATATATATATATATATATATGAATATATATATATGAATATATATATATATATATATATATATATATATATATATATATATACATACATTTACCTGTCAGAAGCCGTGTTTATGATGACCGGTTACATACGGGCGTACGCGAAAAAAAATAGGTTGTATCGAAGTTTTAATAAGAAACGGAGATTTATTTAAGAAAGAAAACTTGGAATCCTATAATAGGGAAATGGAAAGAAACTCAATCCGTATACTTATTTGTGAGTAATAGTAAAAAAAAAATAATGTACAATAAAACGGAAAATATAAGCATATAAACACAGGAAAGGAAAATACACTAAAGAAAAATAAACAAAACAAAAAAAAACAAATGAAGAGATTTCTTGAAATTTCGATAATTTAAAGGAAAAACAAATGTATAGCGAAAAAAATCAACGGAAACTATTAAGGGATGTATGCACATTTCGATAATATAGAAGAAAAACAAATGTATAGGAAAGAAAACAAAAACAAACCAAATTGTTGGATTACAATAGTTAGCCAAAATCTAATTATATGTCTGTATCAGTAATCGACGATAGTAAGTTAGTAAGTGTTCGTTACGTAAAAGGAATAATTTCATTTCGTTAATCCATGAATAGGCGAGTGGCTCGCATCCGCCAATCAGAATGAAAGGAACAAATTTGGGGAGACGTTAGTATATTTAGTATCGAAGAACGGAATGTAAATGCTATGACAAATAGTAAATAGATCAGTTACGTAGGAAAGGGTCTGTGAGTAAAACGACGCGGTGTAAGAAGGGGAACGGTAGGAGTACTTGGCAGATAGGAAGAAAATGAGAATTACTTCCTCTGTAGGTAATAGCGATGATGATGACGACGTCGGTCCTAGGATTAAATCTAATGTTTTAATATGTCTAAAATGTTCTATAGTTAAATAAGGTAATTGCTTATAGTATAAACATAATAAATTGATATGTGCCAATTGTTGTTGTAAAGCATCGGAATTTTGGCCCAGAAGGGGGAACTGCGCCTCTTTTATTATATATGGGGATGAGATGATTAGCAATTGTTCATGATTTTAAATTTGAAAGGAACAGCTACAGAAGGAATTTGAATAGGAACTACTAAAGCCTGATTGTCAAAGCTCGTGAATTTCAAAAATTCAATCTGGACGTGAGGACACTAAAGAAAGACGATATGAAATAACATTATGTTTTAAACTTTGAAAATTGAATCGAAAACTTGTGGAATGCTTCAGATGCTTAGACCATCTTGCATTAACTGAGCATCAGTTTTTGAGTGGCATGAAAGTTTAAAAGAAGAAGAAGAAAAGGGTAATAACAGACGTATGAGGAGTAGGAAGTCAGACAATCAGTGTTTATTAGCCAGATAAAGAATGTATTATATAAGGACCGTCGTGTGTATATAGATACAGTAAGTGCGCAGTTTGATTCCAGTGTGCGAACTGTATACACGATTATCTGTGATGAATTAAAAATGCGGAAAATGTTAGTGAAGTTTGTCCAAAAGGTGCTCCATCCTTGTCACAGACTGTTTAACCAAGATGGGCATCAAAAAGTTTCTCGCCCTTCCTATAGTCGAAACCTTGCTACCTGTGACTTTTGGTTATTCCTCAAGTTAAAGTACAGGCTTAAAGTCTATCGTTATGTGAAAATGTAGAAGATGAAAGAGGCAGTGATGAGGGTCATTGACACACTCAGATAAGTGGATTTCCATGGGCTTTCCAGTTATTGGAACAGTAAAATAAGTGCATTGCCGGAGGAGATTACTTCGAAGGGGACTAGAGTTTCATATGTGTACTATCAATTAAAGTGGCCCTTCGAAAAAATCTCTTGTAACTTATTGAAGCAACTCATATATATATATATATATATATATATATATATAATAAAAATTACAATTAAATTTACCAAAATGATCCAAGATGGTAAAATTAAAATATATTATAAATATTAAAGAATTAATAATTATAAAATTATCTCAGCAAGATGTAAAAGCTCGATAAAACCAAATAGGAAATAGAGCTCATAATATGAAAAAAAAAAACAGTTAATAAAATATGTTAAAAAACACTTTGAAATAAGTTAAAAACATATTTAATCTGAAAAGGAAACGCTAGATAAATGGATAGTCCTTAATCCGCGGAGTTTCGAAGAAATACTTTCCTTCTCGTCAGAGGGTAGGAATTAGCAAAATGCGGGATCGGATTTTGCATGCAGAAGTATTTGATGAAACAACAAGTAAGTCAAATTCTAATCTCGTTGAAAACAAAAAAAGTGAAGCAGAGGGAATATGGTGAAGAAAAAGGTGATTACACATGAATGGATAGTCTGGTGGAAGATAAAAAATCCCAACACAATAAATGTTCAAGGGTAATAATCCCAACACAATAAATGTTCAAGGGTAATAATAGGGGTCAACTTAAAAAAAAATTGACCGCTTTTACTCATTTATTTTATTTTTTTTGCTCAACATACACCTCCAAACACCCGGGCAACGCCGGGCTGGAATGCTAGTACATATATATATATATATATATATATATATATATATATATATATATATATATTGTCTATATAGTTCGACATTATCTTTAACAGTGTTCTATTTCACACACTGTGATCTTTTCAAACTATGTGCAAATAATATATATATATATATATATATATATATATATATATATATATATATATATTAAATACATCGTATATCGCTAACAATTCTTCTCTGAAAATAAGAGTAATTATTCAAACTACATGGAATGAGGAAAAATCTTTTAATATTTACTCCCTGTTTTGAATTATAAATGTTGTAAATTCTAATTTGCAGAATTTTTACATCCGCTAATACCGATGATCTATGTCGATATTAGAATATTTTCATCTTGTAAGGATTATTTTTATAAATAATCGTTCTAATATTTAATATGCCTTTTTTAAGTTTCTACAATTTTGTCAAATTCTACTATTAAATTTCTGAACTATATCAATCATACAAAGCTGAATGTGTGTGTGTGTGTCTGGTCACGAATAGGCTCCTATATGAGAGACTATTTAAAAAAAAACCTGGTTACATATAATGAAAATGTATCGAGACACAGGAATCGGTATGTTCGATCTGGTTCATTAAAATTGTGGGGTCTGCGTTCGCGCCTTGTCCATAAAATATGGAAATAAAAAATTAAAAAAAACGTTTGCAAGTGTTTTTGATACTTTGATAAGTATGTTTTAACTTAAATAGGGATGGTATAATAAAATTGTGGGGTCTCCGTTCGCGCCTGACCTCCATGGAACAGAAATAGGCACAAACTTTAATAAAGACTTTTCATATCTATCTGCGTATGTATACTTTGATAGTTATGTTACAGTTTGAAGAAATATGATATAATAAAATTATAGGGGGGGGGGTTCGTTCGCATCTTACCTCCACAGAATGGAAATATGTTACAAAGTTTTACAAGCTTTTTTTAATATAGATCCACAGAATATTGCGATAAGTGTTTCAGTGTGAACAGGTATGGTATAATAAATTATGGGGGTTTTCTACTTTATCTTTACTTTCATCATATTTTGCTTTGGTTTTGATACCCCCAAATTCGAAACTATCTCTTTACAACCCTTCCTTTCCATAACCTATCATACTTTCATATATCAGAGTCCATTTTCTGTAGGCTGTTTTTGAACCCAGTCAACGACGGGTATATTTGCTAGTATATTTATATATATATTGTAAGAATTGAAATCGATTTGACTTACCGGGGGTGGGTCGGAGGGAAGAAAAGACACTGAACTGCTGTTTTGCCATTACGGAGAAACTGGGTATCCATTTCCTTCTAAGTTAAATAGACATTCTAATCTCGTTGGAAATCACGTTGGAATTCTCGCCACTGAGAGTTAAAATGTATAAAAAAAAGTTGTCTCACTACGGGTTAGTGATTAGTTAAGAAGCTAGTTACCTAGCTTGTTAGTCGGTTGGCGTCTCTTGGACTGATTATAGCGTTACTGCAAACGCTTACAAGGAAAGAAAAGACTGCTTGTAAGCAACGTCACCATTTCGATGCAAGCCCTTACTTCGTTTTCTTACACCCCCTCTTCTTGTTGGTGAAATAATTCCGACAATATATATATATATATATATATATATATATATATATATATATATATATATATATATATATATATATATATATGTTTTGAGAAAAATAGAAAAACCGAATGAAATTATTAAAATAATCAACGTTTCCTCCTTATTTCAGAGGACATCTTCAGGATATTGAAGTAAAAATACAAGAAAAGAAAAAGTCATAGATCATAAGAAAAAGAGAAACAGTTTTTGAATCCTACCCATGTCGAGAAGGACAAACATATGTGTTCCCGACATGGGTAGGATTCAAAAACTGTTTCAAAACATAACGTAAACCTCCGCTGGTATTTTTATTTTTATTTTTTATACATATATATATATGTATATGTATATATATATATATATATATATATATATATATATTCGTATAATATAGAGAGAGACATATATATATATATATATATATATATATATAAATATTTATATATACATATATACATAGATCAGCATTTATACAACAACTTTGTTTATTATACAAACACTTTTGTTTACCTATGTGCATACATGTTTCAGTTAAATAACGATTAAAGCATAACATTTCCTCAGACCAAAAAAAAGCAATATTAAAACGAAAATCAAAATTATATTAGTTTTTTTTTATAGGCTTTAAGGGGGTGGTTTACGTTTTGGAAGAAAACGGTGTGTATACTTTGTAAATGTGAGCAGTTTTGGAGGAAGGTGATGTGAGGGACAGCAGTAGGGATAAGGGAAGGAGGAGAAATACGATTTCGCGTGATTACAGTGGGGCCTTCGGGACAAGATCAAAGTGTAGTATCTGTTCCGACAGATACTGCACTTAAGATAATTTGTACCAGTCAATGGAGGGGAAACCCTCTATACTGGGACAATTATTATTTTTGGTAACCAGAGTGACCCCTTTTAGGGGAGCTGGTTTTTACCTCACATTAAAAACGGCCTTGTGCCTAATTTGCTCAGTGGGGGAGCAAATAAATACCATCTGTTCCGGCAGATGCTGCACTTAAGATAATTTGTACCAGTCAATGGAGGGGAAACCCTCTATACTGGGACAATTATTATTTTTGGTAACCAGAGTGCCCCCTTTTTGCCTACTTTTAGGGGAGCTGGTTTTTACCTCACATTAAAAACGGCCTTGTGCCTAATTTGCTCAGTGGGGGAGCAAATAAACACCATCTGTTCCGACAGATACTGCACTTAAGATAATTTGTACCAGTCAATGGAGGGGAAACCCTCTATACTGGGACAATTATTATTTTTGGTAACCAGAGTGACCCCTTTTAGGGGAGCTGGTTTTTACCTCACATTAAAAACGGCCTTGTGCCTAATTTGCTCAATGGGGGAGCAAATAAATACCATCTGTTCCGGCAGATGCTGCACTTAAGATAATTTGTACCAGTCAATGGAGGGGAAACCCTCTATACTGGGACAATTATTATTTTTGGTAACCAGAGTGCCCCCTTTTTGCCTACTTTTAGGGGAGCTGGTTTTTACCTCACATTAAAAACGGCCTTGTGCCTAATTTGCTCAGTGGGGGAGCAAATAAATACCATCTGTTCTGATACCTACATCGTGCGAGGCAGTGCTGTTCTGGCGACACATTCTCGTGCCCGGAACACCTGACAAGCTTTTTGGGTCGCGTTCTGTCCGCACCCCCACTTTGTCTGTCTTTCTCTGCTCTCCCCCCTCCCCCACGGGGGGGATCCGAGCTGATAATTTACGACCTTCCCGCGAGGGAGGGTCGGAAACACCTTCTCTCTTCCCTCCACTAACTTCCCACTCCCTCTCTCAGTTCTATCTCCCCTCTTGCCGCCTTTTGGCGCCACCTCTTTTTGGCGCCAAAGTCGGCTCCCCACTTTGGACGCTGATTCCACGTCACTTTTTTCAGTGAATTTTTCAAAAGAGGGACCCAAAACGGACACCCCCAGCCCGGGGGCCACCAATATGGATACCCTTAGCCAGGGGCCCACCAATATGGATACCCCCAGCCAGGGGGCTACTGCTCCCCAAGAGGACGAATCCCCAACAGGAGGAAAAACAACTGCTGATGGGGCGTACCGCCCGGGTATGACACCATTGGACGCTCCCCAGAAGGGGGAAAATTTAACAACAGCTCCCCCCGAGGGCGACTCCCCCCAAAGGGGAGCAAAACCAAAAACGGTCGTAGCATCTCACTCCAACCACAAAAAGGAGGAGGTGCCAGACCAAAAGGACAATAAAGGGGACAGCGCTCCCCAGGAGGGCTGCTCTCCCAAAAGGGGATCAGATCAAGAAAATGAGGGGGCATACCGCCTGGACCTCACAAACGAGGAAGGGGCAGATGTCCTCAAAGTAAACAAAAAAGATCATGCTCCCCAAGAGGCCGACTCCCCAAAACGGGAAGCTGCTCCCGAAAAAGGCACTAAAAAGGGAGCCGCCGCCCAAAAATGTGACACTCCCACAAAAGGACTGACCAAGACATCCGGGGAGGCAGGAAGTGTCGCCAATAAACAGGCAGGGGCGACCTCCATAAAAGACCAAAAACGGTCTAACCCCACTAAAGACCCCATACCAACACCAACAAGAGGGTCTGCGTGGGGGAAGACCGTAGAAAAACAACTGTCCCCTCAAGAGTATAGAGACCTGTACCTGACAAAGTACAGACAATACATAGAGGGGGCAGATATAAAACCCATACCAGGTGCCTGGGAGGCGATTGAGGGCAGAGTCCTCTCCTTTGCCATTTCCGATATACCGGAAAACCGCCTCCTAGGGATGAAGAAGGAAGACATGGCGGTGCTCCTCCACAAACTTAACATCCCAGTACTATACCTGTACCAGAGGAGCTTCGCTGTGTGGGACATCCTCCTACCCACCAAGGATGATGCGGAGAGACTCTCCCTCCACGAAATAAAGCATGGGAGAGTCAAACTAATTCCTGAATACCAGGGCAAGAGAAGGACTCGGGTGCAGGTATTTAATGTGCCAACCCAAATACCTGCGGAAGTATTAGGATGCCTCTTCAGCCAGTACGGTGAGGTAGAACAGGTGACCCCAGTACGGTCAAAAACTGGGACTCACCTGGGCTGCTACACAATAGCAATGAGGCTGAAGAGGGAGGGCGTTCGAGCAATACCACCGCTGCTGACATACAAAGACGCCAGCATAACGGTAGTGGTGGAGAGCCGTCGTCCACACTGTTGGTTCTGCCAAAAGCAGGGCCACATGGCTAGGAGTTGCCCCCAAAGGGTAACCCCTAATCAAACAACCGAAAAGGCGGTCACAACCCCTGAGACAACGCCCGCACCAAAACAGGCGGCAACAACCCCTGCAACTGCAGCACCAACCCCAGCTCCAAGGAAAACCCAAACCACCCAGGAGGCCAAGGGGGAAGAATGGAGCACGGTAGTGAGACAAAAGCGGAAACAAATAATCCCTTCTGCCACCGTCCACCCACCAGCCCAAAAATCGAGGCAGGAGCCTCTGCAAATGGAGCAACAACAACAGCCACCGCAGCCAATGCCGCGGAAACAACTGCAGCAACAACTATTGCAGCAGCAAAATCAGCAAGTGCAGCAGAAGCAGCAGCAACAACGACACCAGCGAGAGTAGCAACAACAAAAACAGCTGCAGCAGCAAATAGAGGAGCAGACACAACCAACGGTCCCCACACCAATCGAGACGGGGATCAAGCGGAGAAAAGACTGCTCCTCTGAGGATGAATCCGCAAGTGAGAGGGAGAGGAACTCAACCTCACCTCTCCCCGGTTCATTCGAAAGAATGAAAAAGAAAAACAAAAGAAGAAAAGAGGAAGAAAAGGTGGCCCCCACTCCCTGTGAACATACACCACCCCTAACAACAAAATAAACTTCCACCCCCAAACCACACACTGCACCAACACCAGACACCGCACCAACACGAGACACCACACCAACACCAGACACCGCACCAACACCAACACCAACACCAGACACCGCACCAACACCAAACACCGCACCAACACCAGACACCACACCAACATCAACACCAACACCAGGCACCACACAAACACCCGTCCCCACACCAAGGCAAACTGAGCCACTACCCCAAAAAGAAAATGAAAAGAATGAACCGAGGGAGAGGAGAGACTCCTCTGCCTCTTGCAAACCAAAGGTCCTTGCCCCTGAGGAACTATGTAATGTAGACCCTCTATCTGTGGTCACAGACATTTCCTATCGGCAGAGGAAAAACTTAAAACCTCTGCTCGATTACAAACAGATAGAGGGGAAAGATGTAAATATCCCCTCAAATTTCCCGGACGCCCCACTCCTAATAACTTTTGTCAGAACTCCAGAGGCCTGCAAGACCAACTTGTAGACAAGGCTGCAAGCCGCTGAAGGGGCGTTTCCGGGAATTGAACTGGTGAAAAAAAATGACCTTTCTCTTGATGAACTGTCAAAACAATGCAAGGGAAGAGTCCCCGTGTTGGTCCATCCGTCACTCTACTGGGCCATAAAATTAATTTATCCTTTGGACGTCGGCGGCATTGCGAGAGAAGGTCAGGATATGAAAAACCCGACCACCTTGAGCATGGCACATAACGTCGGCGTCCTCTTCCCAGCTGACTTCGGAGCTGAGTGTGACACACCCTAAGGTAGGTACCATGGCTTTGAATTTGGCTAGTTTGAATGCGAGGGGCTTGAGATCACCGCGCCGGGCGGCTCGCCTCCGGCACGACCTCTTGTCCCTGGGAGTGGATGTGGCTGCGATTCAGGAGACGCATTTCGTTTCCTCCGTGGACTGTCAGGTGCTGGCCAGAGATTTTGAGGTTTTCTCAGCATATGGCAGCCCGCGGGGGAAGGGAGTTTCCGTGCTGGTTAAACGTACCCTGTCAGCGACGGTCGACGTTGTCCATAGAGATGCGGTGGGCAGGCTGGTTGTGGCCGATGTTGCCGTAAAAGATTCTATGTTTCGGGTGATCACGGTTCATGCGCCCAGCACCGCTCGTGAGAGGGTCTCATTCTTCAGTCAGCTTGACGCGTTTGTAGATTGTCGGAAGCGGGTAGTGCTAATAGGAGATTGGAACGCCATCTTAGACCCCGAGATAGATAAGGTAGGAGGCGATGCTAGAGGATCGGAGAGGTGCGAGTCCAGCCTGGCTGATCTGATGGCTAGATGCAGTCTGGTCGACAGGTTTCGGTTCGAGCATCCTGGGCGCGAGATGTGGACGTGGACCAATAGCGTTTCCTCCTATCCAAATACCTATTTGGACAGGATGTTAGTTAGGAGAGGCGAAGTAGACTTCTTATCTTGTCCCACGTTCACTTGGCTAGGCCAGACGGACCATAAATTAGTTATGGCCCGGCTGAAGCTAGGAAATAGGCCTAAGTTAGTGGGGTACTGGAAGTTAAATACCTCCCTTCTGGAGATACAAGACTTCCAAGATCAGTTAAGAGAATTGATTAAAAAGGCACTAGTGGGGGCGGTTACTGGGAGTAAGTGGTGGTTAGGTCTCAAAGCCAAGATCAGAAGCTTCTCCGTCAAGTATGCCCAGCGCCTCGCACTAGATAAGGCGAAGACGAAGAAGCAGCTAGAGCAGAAACTAGCCCAGGCTACGGGGGAGGGTGATAGGGTTAGTCAGGAACTAGATTAGCAGGACCTTCTACGCGAGACTAGCGAGCGTTACGAAGGCCAAGTAGTTAGAGCTAGGCTTAGAAAGATAGGCAACGAAGCAGTCAATTCTGATGTAGACGTGCGCCGTGAGGTTTCTAGGCGTGGCTCGGACAAATATATTGCGAAAGTCAAACATCCGGATGGACGCACCCTGGAATCGACTCGGGATATCTGCGAGGGGTTTCGAGAACATTTTGAGAAGCGTTTTACGCAGCAGCCCGATCTTCCGGTCCTTGAGTTTAGCGACTATTTGGCTGACTCTCCCCGCCTCGAGGCGGCTAGAGCGGCTGGTTGCGAGGGCCGGGTGACGGAGCGGGAGGTCTTTACTGCGCTGAAGCAGGTCAGCTGTGACAGATCGCCAGGACTTGATGGTCTGCCATACGAACTGTACTTGAGGCTGTCGCCCATGTTTCTACCTCTTCTGACGGATATGTTCAACCATTGGTTTGCTCAGGGATCCATCCCAGGGCAGGTGACCAAGGGAGTGATCACATTGCTGAAGAAAGGTGACGGGCATGGAGGGGAAGAGTTAGACGACTACAGGCCCATAACTCTGCTAAACACAGAGTTGAAGATTTTGGCCAAGGTCCTGTCGAATCGGCTGCAGGTTGTTATCGACGAGTTGGTTGAACCGGAACAGAACTACGCTGTGAAGGGGAGATCGATTCAGAACAACTTGCACCTGATCCGCACGATCCTAGAGGGGGGAATAGATGACGACACGGAAGCCGCGCTGATAAACTTAGATCAGTCCAAAGCTTTCGATAGGGTCGACCATTGTTTCCTGGCATCTGTCTTAGAAGCCGCCGGTTTTAAACCGGACTTTTGCAAGTGGATCTCCATAATGTATCGACAGCCCATGGCTGTCGTGAAAGTCAACGGAGAGCGCTCGAAACCCTTTGTTATCTCTCGGTCGGTTCGTCAGGGTTGTCCACTGTCGCCCCTGCTTTATGTCCTGGCTTTGGAGCCTTTTCTCCGCAAGCTGAGACATGGGGAGGCAAATTCGGCCCTGTGCGGAATGGCTCTGCCTGGCGGCTCAGCTGCCAAGGTATCCGCGTTCGCCGATGATGTCACGATCTTCGTGTCGGGCTTCAGAGACATTGAGGTCGTGTCGGAGGCACTCACACAGTACGAAAGAATCACGGGGGCCAAGATAAACCGCAACAAGTCGGTAGGACTGCGGTTGGGCGCATGGAGTGGCAACGCAAACCTCCCTGCGCCCTTCAGCTGGACAGATGGCCCGGTCCTGATCCTCGGCGTGTGGTTCGGACCGGGTCTCCAGCTTGACAAGAATTGGTTGGAGGTACGGTCAAAGGTGGAGGCTGCAGTCAATTCGTGGCTTCCTAGGAAACTTTCCTTAAAGGGTAGAGCTGAGGCGTGCGCCACTTACGTCTTTCCTCTCATCCTTTACCGACTGGCCGTACTTCCCCTGCCTGCGCAACACCTAAAAGCTCTTGTCGAACTCTTGTTCTCGCTCCTTTGGGACAGAGGAAGACACTGGGTGAGCAGACAGGTCTGTATTCAACGTCCGTGTGAGGGAGGCTTGGGAATGCCGGACTTGAAGTGTCATCGAGATGCTGAGAGGCTGGCCTTCCTGAGCCACTATATGCAGGATGACCAACCGTGGCACCCCGTGGTTACTGCCACCTTCCCCGACCTCGTTCTAGACCCTTCCATCGAGAGCCGTCGAAGGCCGCGGGGAGAATCTGCCTACATGAAAGAGTGCCGAGCCGCGCTAAAACGACTACCAAGGTCCAGTGACCTTGTGACTGCTACCCGTAGGGAACTCCACAGGGATCTAGTGAAGGGGGCCGCTGACGACCCGCTATGCGCGCGTTTGGGGTGGCAGCAGAGTGAGATCCGCTCCGCGTGGAGCTGGGCGCCAGGTTCGAGTCATCTGAACAATTCGGAGTTCTCTCTGACCTGGCGATTGGCCCGAAATGCACTTCCACTCAACAACATACAATGCAGTTCCGGGTTTTTGGAGTCGCCTGATTGTCCCCGTTGTGGGACAACGGCCGTAGAAACTACGGATCACGCTTTCTTCGATTGCCGCGAACTCCGCCGGTACTGGTCGTATATCAGCGGAGTGACGGCTCGCATCGATCCTGAGCATCCTCGCCCAATTACTGTATCCAATGTTGTGGACAACGTGAGGCCGCCGTGGGACCGGGAAAGACAAATGGTCTACGTTACGATCCTGGCCGTGGCGAGAATGGTGATTTGGACGTCGCATCTGCAAGGTTGCCGGGGGGTGTTGTCTTTTTCTGATCAAGATCTGATCGCGTTCTTTAAACACCAACTACGGGTGAAGATCAGATGTGATAGAAGAAGGCTGCATCGCGCGGCATTTGACAGAAGATGGATACATGTGGCAAGTCTGTGTGTACGAAGAGGAGCCAAATTTGAATACGTGTTCCCCGCCTAGGTGTGGAACGCGCAGTTCTGTAAAGTTAAATTAAACAAGTAGTCTCTCAGCTAGCTGAGTGTGTGTTCCATCCCTCCCCGATTAGGAAGCCTCCAAGATCCCCATCCCCTCTTACCTGCAATTTTTGTTTTCACCCCTTCCTCTAAATTTTACCCATCTTGGAGAAAAAGAAATACAAACTAACCTCCATCCCTTACCCACAAAAATTTTCTTTTCTCCATTCACCCCCATCTAGAGGGCAACCCCACCTAGAGACTGACCCGCAGAAGCGAGGTTCCTTTTACAAACCTAGTGGAACGGGCAGTCTATCAACTAGACGGGGTTGGGAGGGTCCTACTAATCACCTTTTGTTTTTTCTTCCCCCGCCCTCGACACAAATGAATTATTGTACCATTTTATTGTTATCTTTTTTGTTTTTACACGTCAATAAAAAATGTTTTAAAAATTGGGAGTTAAGTAGGACGTCCCCCAATATGAAAGGGTGAATGCGGTATTATGGTGAAAGAAGATACTAGCTGGGAGAAACTTTTGACTTTGTTTAGTTCTGGAGTGACAAGGATGACCAACGACCCCAAAATCCCCCCTTTTGAGTTGGCCATGTGCCTAAGTTTTTTGTTCATCGTTGCTTTTTTTTTCTGTATTTTTTAACATGAATAAAAGATTTAATATCTCAAAGTGTAGTATCTGTTCTTCAGATGCTGCACTTCTGTTTCTTGTTCTCTTTCTGTGGAGGAGAAATCCTTCACGACTGAGACAATTTTTATTTTTGTAACTTTTCTCCACGTTAAAAAAACGACCCTGGTGTCTAACTCTGTCCCGTGGGGAGGCATAGTAAATAGGTACAGTGGGGAGGCGTTATTATTCTTTTAATTTGCCGGTTGTTTACTGACCTTAGTTATCGCTTTGATCTGAAATTATATTATGAACTTATAGACGCTACATACATTTCTTAGGTTTTTATGTTTGTTTGTTTTTTTTACAGGTGGTAAATTCATTTTCCTATTAGAGTGTGTTTGTTCATTTATTCATGCATGTATTCATTTTACTTATTTATTTATTTGTTTTTCTTCTATCCATCGCTTTTTATCCGTTCATTTGTTTCTCGTTTTCAAATTCTTTATTTGCTTATTTATAAGATATATATCCATGTGTTCAGATTAACAGCTAGTTCAACAGATATACGGCTCATTTATATGATTGACCTAAAGACGGTATACCGGTTGTAATATTCCCTCTCCACCTCGTAATTATCGTGGAAAAGGTTTTTATATCTATACATAAACTGAATTTGGTTGTTGTCATCCTTTCATTAGGGCTGTTTCTTCTGTCATCAATACCAGAATAAGTATATAGTTCATAGATTTATCTGCTTCGTTTAAGGGATATGTTCGTCAGATCATGCACATGCAGACAGGTGCATAACAGCCTATATTCATCTATATTTCTGGAGTATTCCGTTTCTACAGTTTTCTAGCTAGAGTACTTAGTAATCGTTTTTGGGGCAATCATGTGGTTGGTTTCCTAATGTAGCGATACTTTATGATGATATTTCTTGTAAGTATATATGAGCATTCTAATTGGTATTATGCCAGACCCAGTGAATATATTAGTTAATCCTTTTCGAGTTTAATTCGTTTAGTTTAGTATTAAACGATGCTGCTTTTTATATCGTTGAGTGGTAACGAGAAGATGGCTTCTTCCTTAATTTATCCAATCGACACAAACATTATAAATTATAAGTATACATATATATATATATATATATATATATATATATATATATATATATATAAACTAAACGAACAGAAACACAATCTATCCGCACTGATGTGCTGTGAAACAGCGAAACAGTACTGTATGTGGATGACTATAATGCTCCTCATCTTGAGTTGAGAATATTGAGAAGTGATACACGAATTACCATTAGCGTAGAAAGCGATGCTCTTTGTGTAAACAAATCGAGCTTAGGTATTTCGGACGATGTCAAAACATTGTTAAACTCACTACTCGCTAAATAGCGTAATGGGTAGGAGCCTTGACTGTCGTACAGACGGTCGGGTTTCAATCCTGGCTTGAGGTAGTTGCCTGTATAGCCGCACTGATGAGCTGTGAAACAGCGAAACAGTACTGTAAGTAGATTGACAGAGGAGTTTAATAAAGTCTGCAAAGGTCAACTCTGTAAACTTTGACCTCCTGGCGGCCAAAATTTCGCCTAAAACTTATTAAAAAGTTTCTTGCATGTCTGAATACCCTTTATGTAATGTTTCAAATGTTCAGACACAAAATTGACTGAATAGTTTGCTAGAGACCTCAGAGGTCAAATCTGTTGAACTTTGGACATTTGAAAGCTTAAGTTTTGGCCAAAAGCCGATTAAAAAGCTTTCGCTATATCTGAATACACTTTATGTAAAATTTTAAATATTTAGACCAAAACTTTGCTGGGTACTTTGCTAGAGACCGCAGATGTGAACTTTTTTTTAAACTTTGATCCCTTAACCTTTATTGTGTTCGGCTCAAATAAAATGAAAAAGTCTGATCCATGTCCAAATAACCTACATCTTGAATTAGAAGTTGTTAAACCCAAAATTGGCGGAGGAGTTTGGTGGGATTTTCCAAGGTAAAATCGTTTAACTTTGACCCCTTGACAGTCAAATTTCTATATAAAAAAAAAAACGATTAAAAAGAGTTTTACAAATCCCAATATCCCTTATGTTAAATGTCGTGTCTGTCTGTAGACTGAAATTGACAGAGTAGTTTGGTAGGGAAATGTCCACACACAGACACACACGCACAGACAGATAATTTCACTTTTATGGATATAAAGATTCCGGAAGCGTAGATACAGTATGAGGACGCGTTTTAAACAAAGAGTTTATTTAGACTTTTACTACCGTTTAGATGAAATTTGGAGCTGGTTTAATTTTAAGTGACGTATGATTTGTTGCGATTTACGGTTTATTTTTGAAAAACATCATTTATTTCTGTAATACGGTTTTCACTTTTTAACTGAATAATTCTATTTTGTAGATCCACAAGGAATTAGAGATTAAAGACGTTCGAATTTTGTTTCCTATTTAAGTTTTACACCTCGTTCTGTGCAATTTAATTCTCATCAAACACCTCATTTAAAACCTAATGATCTAAGACATTAACAAGCAATACTCGTCGGGAAACAATTTTATCAGAAATTTTTATTGCGTTCCAGATTAACACATCGTCGTGCTATTATCGAAGAACTTTATTATTTCGTAATTATTGATTGGATATGAGAAATAAAATTACACATTCTTCCCCCTTCTCTCTCC